>NW_028124621.1:0-75000 GCF_965194825.1 Balaenoptera physalus
GGGGCCATGGAGCATTGTGATGACAGGTGTATTGGAGCATTGTGATGAAAGTAGTCATGGATCATTGTGATGACATGTGTCCTGGAACACTGTGATGACACAGTTCATCGAGTATTGTGATGACAAGGGTCATAGCGAATTGTGATGACAGGTGTCATGGGGCATTGTGATGACATTGATCATCTAGGAATTGTGATGAAACGTAACATGGAGCACTGTGATGACTGGGGGCATGAAGCATTGTTATGAAAATTGTCCTGGATTATGTGATGACAGCAGTCATGGAGAATTGTGATGACAGGGATTATGCAGCATTGTGTTGACAAGGCTATGGACTATTGTGATGACAATGGTCATGGAGCAATGTGATGAAAGTTTTCATGGAACATCGTGATGAAAAGTGCCTGGGAGCATTGTGACGATAAAGGCCAAGGAGCATTGTGATGACAAGTGTCATGGAGCATTGTAATGAAAGGTTTCATTGTGCACTGTGATGACAAGGGGGATGGAGTATTGTGATGAAACTGGTCCTGGAGCATTGTGATAACAGAAGCCGTGGAGCATTGTGATGACAGGCATCATGGAGCATTGTGAAGAAAGGGACGATGGGGAATTGTAATGACAATAGAGAAATGTGATGAAAATGGTCAGCAAGCATAGTGATTAAAGTGGTCATTGAGAATTGTGATGAAAAGCGACATAGAGCATTGTGATGACAAAGGTCAGGGAGAACTGTGATGACCAGGGTCATGTAGCATTGTGATGACACGGTCATGGAACATTGTGATGACAAGAATTCTGGAGCATTGTGATGACAAGGGCCATGGAGCATTGTGATGCCACGGTCATGGAACATTGTGATGACAAGAATTCTGGAGCATTGTGAGGAAAAAGTCATGGAGCATTTTGATTATAGGGGACATGGAACATTGTGATGACAAAGGCTATGGAGCACTGTGGTGACAGGTGTCATGGAGCATTGAGATGAAACGGGTCATGGACCATTATGATGACAGTGGTCATGGAGAATTGTGATGACAGTGGCCACGGGGAATTTGGATGAAAGGCGTACTGGAGCATTTTGAGGAAATGTTTCATGGAGACTTGTGATGACAAGGGCAGTTGAGCATCATGATGACAGGGGTCATAGGGCATTGTGCTGAAAGCGGTCATGGAGCATTGCGATGAAAAGCGCTATGGAGCATTGTGATGACAAGGGCCATGGAGCAATGTGAATACAAGGGACATGGAGCCTTGTGATGACAAGGGTCATGGATCATTGTAAAAACAGATATCTTTGGGCATTGTGATGACAGGGGCATGGAGCATTTTTATGTAAGTTGCCATGGACAATTGTGATGAAAGGGATCATGTGGATTTGTAATGACAAGGGCCATGGAGCATTGGGATGAAACAAATCTTGGAGTATTTTGATGAGAGTTGTCATGAAACATTGCGATGAAAAGCACCAAGGAACATTGTGATGACAAGGGCCATCGAGCATTGTGATGACAAGTGTCATGGAGCATTGTGATGACAGGTGTCATGGAGCATCGTGATGACAAATGCCATGGAGAATTGTGATAAGAGGTGGCACTGGGCATTGTGATGAAAGGGGTCATGGAGTACTGTGATTACAGGGGCCATGGAGCATTGTGATAACAAGTGACATGGAGAATAGTGATGACAGGCGTCATAGAGCATTGTGATGACAAGTGCCATTTAGCATTTTGATGACAGGAGTCATCAGGCATTGTGTTGACAGGAGTCACGGAGCATTGTGATGACATGGGCCATGGAGCATTGTGAAGACAAGATTCGTGGAGCATTGTGATGACACGGGCATGAAGCATGGTGATGAAAACAGACCTGGAGCATTGTGATGACAAGGGCATGGAGCATTGTGATTACAGGAGACATGGAACATTGTGATGTTATTGGCAGGGATCGTTGTGATTACAGGGATCATAGAGCATTGTGATGACAACTGTCATGCAATATTTTGCTGACACAGATCATGGAGCATTTTGATGAGAGTGGCCTTGGAGCACAGTGATGAGAAACGTCATGGGTCATTACGGTGACAGTGGTCAAGGAGCATTGTGATGAAAGTGTTCATGGAGCAATGCGATTATCGGGACAATGGAACATTGGGAATACAAAGGCCATGGAGCATTGAGATAACAGAGTTCATGGGGCATTGTGATGAATGTTGTCATGGATCTCTTTGATGACAAGTGTCCTGAAACCTAGTGATGACACGGTTCATACAGCATTGAGATAACAAGGGCCAAGGCGAATTGTGATGACACGTGTCTTGGGGCATTGTGATGACATTGGTCACCTTGCATTGTGATGACAATGGTCATGTAGAATTTTGATTAAAGTTACCATGGATCACTGTGATGCCAAAGGCCAAGGAACATTTTGATGACAAATGTCATTGAGCAATGGGATGACACGGGAATGGAGTATTATGCTGACAAGTGTTCTGGAGCATTGTGATTACAGGGGCCATGGAGCATTGTGATGACAAAGGCATGGAGCATTGTGATGACAGGGGTCATTGAGCATTGTGATTACAAGACCATGAGGCATTGTGATGACAGGGGCCTTGGAGCATTGTGATGACAATGGTCATCAAGCATAGTGATGACAGGGGTCATAGAGCATTGTGATGAGAAAGACCATGGAGCATGGTGATGACAGAGGCCATGGAACATTGTGGTGACAAGGCCATGTACCACTGTGATTACAAGGGTCATGGAGCATTGTGATGACAAGAGCAGGGAACCTTGTGGTGACCAGGGTCATGGAGACTTTTGATGACAACTTTCATGGAACGTTGTGATGACAGGGTTCATGGACCATTGTGTTGAAAGGGAACATGGAGCAGTGTGATTACAGGGTCCATGGAGCATTGTGAATACATAGGCCATGGAACAATGTGATGACAGGGGTCATGGAGCATTGTGATGACAGGGTCATGGAGCATTGTGATTACAGGTGTTAAGGGGCACTGTGATGACAGGGGGCATGGAGCATTGTGATGAAAATTGTCCTGGAGCATTGTGATGACAGCGGTCACAGAGAGTTGGGATGAAAGGTATCATGCAGCATTGTGATGACAACTGTCATGGATCATTTTGATGACAGGGGTCATGGATTATTCTGATAACAAGGTTCATAAAGCAATTTGATGACATGGGTCATGGAGCATTGTCTTGACACGGGCATGGAGCATTGTAATGATAGGATATCTGGAGCATTGTGATGAAAAGGGGATGGAGCATTTTGATGACAGGGTCCAAGGAGCATTGTGCTGACAATGGCATGGAGCATTGTGATGAAAAGGGTACTGGAGCACTGTGAGGAAAGGAGTCATGGATCAATGTGATGACAGGGGTCATGGAGCTTTGTGATGACAACGGTCATGGAGCATTGTGATGACAGTGGTCATGGAGCTTTGTGATGACAAGCGTCATGGATCATTGGGATGACAGGGGTCATGGAGCTTTGTGATGACAAGGGTCATGGATCATTGTGATGACAGGGGTCATGGAGCTTTGTGATGACAAGGTTCATGGAGCATTGTGATGACACGGTCAAGGAACATTGCGATGACAAGAATTCTGGAGCATTGTGATGAAAGGGCAAGGAGCATTGTGATTAAAGGTGACAAGGAGCATTGTGATGATATGGGCAGAGAACTTTGTGATGACAGGGGTCATGGAGCATTGTGATGAAAAGTGCCATCGAATATTGTGCTGACAGGGATCATGGAGCATTTTGGTAAGAGAGGCCTTGGAGATTTGTGAAGGCAGGCGTCATGGGGCATTGTGATGACAGCGGTCTTGGAGCATTGTGATGAAAGGGGTCATGGAGCACTGTGATTACAGGAGCCATGGAGCATTGTGAATACAAAGACTATGGAGCATTGAGACGACAGGGTTCATGGAGCATTGTGATGAAAGTGATCATGGATCATTGTGATGACAAGTGTCCTGGAACCTTGTGATGACACGGTTCATGGAGCATTGTGATGACAAGGACCATGGCGAATTGTGATGACATCTGTCATGGGGCATTGTGATGACAGTGGTAATCTAGAATTGTGATGAAAGTTATCATGGAGCACTGTGATGACAGGGGCCATGGAACATTGTGATGACAAAGGCCATGGAGCATTGTGATGACAAGCGTCATGGGGCATTTTGATGACATTGGCATGGAGCATTATGATGACAAGAGTTCTGGAGCATTTTGATGACAAGGGCATGGAGAATTGTGATGACAGGGGCCATGGAACATTGTGATGACAAAGGCCATGGAGCATTGGGATGACAAGTGTCATGGGGCATTTTGATGACATTGGCATGGAGCATTATGATGACAAGAGTTCTGGAGAATTTTGATGACAAGGGCATGGAGCATTGTGATGACAGGGCCCATGGAGCATTGCGATGAAAAGGGCAGGGAAAACTGTGATGACTGGGTTCATGGAGCATTGTGATGAAAGGGGCCATGGAGCATTGAGATGACAGGCGTCATGAGGCATGGTGATGACACTGGTCATGGAGCATTGTGATCAAAGAGATCATGGAGCAATATGATAACAGGGGCCATGGAGCATTGTGATGACAGGTGTATTGGAGCATTGTGATGAAAGTAGTCATGGATCATTGTGATGACATGTGTCCTGGAACACTGTGATGACACAGTTCATCGAGTATTGTGATGACAAGGGTCATAGCGAATTGTGATGACAGGTGTCATGGGGCATTGTGATGACATTGATCATCTAGGAATTGTGATGAAACGTAACATGGAGCACTGTGATGACTGGGGGCATGAAGCATTGTTATGAAAATTGTCCTGGATTATGTGATGACAGCAGTCATGGAGAATTGTGATGACAGGGATTATGCAGCATTGTGTTGACAAGGCTATGGACTATTGTGATGACAATGGTCATGGAGCAATGTGATGAAAGTTTTCATGGAACATCGTGATGAAAAGTGCCTGGGAGCATTGTGACGATAAAGGCCAAGGAGCATTGTGATGACAAGTGTCATGGAGCATTGTAATGAAAGGTTTCATTGTGCACTGTGATGACAAGGGGGATGGAGTATTGTGATGAAACTGGTCCTGGAGCATTGTGATAACAGAAGCCGTGGAGCATTGTGATGACAGGCATCATGGAGCATTGTGAAGAAAGGGACGATGGGGAATTGTAATGACAATAGAGAAATGTGATGAAAATGGTCAGCAAGCATAGTGATTAAAGTGGTCATTGAGAATTGTGATGAAAAGCGACATAGAGCATTGTGATGACAAAGGTCAGGGAGAACTGTGATGACCAGGGTCATGTAGCATTGTGATGACACGGTCATGGAACATTGTGATGACAAGAATTCTGGAGCATTGTGATGACAAGGGCCATGGAGCATTGTGATGCCACGGTCATGGAACATTGTGATGACAAGAATTCTGGAGCATTGTGAGGAAAAAGTCATGGAGCATTTTGATTATAGGGGACATGGAACATTGTGATGACAAAGGCTATGGAGCACTGTGGTGACAGGTGTCATGGAGCATTGAGATGAAACGGGTCAGGGACCATTATGATGACAGTGGTCATGGAGAATTGTGATGACAGTGGCCACGGGGAATTTGGATGAAAGGCGTACTGGAGCATTTTGAGGAAATGTTTCATGGAGACTTGTGATGACAAGGGCAGTTGAGCATCATGATGACAGGGGTCATGGGGCATTGTGCTGAAAGCGGTCATGGAGCATTGCGATGAAAAGCGCTATGGAGCATTGTGATGACAAGGGCCATGGAGCAATGTGAATACAAGGGACATGGAGCCTTGTGATGACAAGGGTCATGGATCATTGTAAAAACAGATATCTTTGGGCATTGTGATGACAGGGGCATGGAGCATTTTTATGTAAGTTGCCATGGACAATTGTGATGAAAGGGATCATGTGGATTTGTAATGACAAGGGCCATGGAGCATTGGGATGAAACAAATCTTGGAGTATTTTGATGAGAGTTGTCATGGAACATTGCGATGAAAAGCACCAAGGAACATTGTGATGACAAGGGCCATCGAGCATTGTGATGACAAGTGTCATGGAGCATTGTGATGACAGGTGTCATGGAGCATCGTGATGACAAATGCCATGGAGAATTGTGATAAGAGGTGGCATTGGGCATTGTGATGAAAGGGGTCATGGAGTACTGTGATTACAGGGGCCATGGAGCATTGTGATAACAAGTGACATGGAGAATAGTGATGACAGGCGTCATAGAGCATTGTGATGACAAGTGCCATTTAGCATTTTGATGACAGGAGTCATCAGGCATTGTGTTGACAGGAGTCACGGAGCATTGTGATGACATGGGCCATGGAGCATTGTGAAGACAAGATTCGTGGAGCATTGTGATGACACGGGCATGAAGCATGGTGATGAAAACAGACCTGGAGCATTGTGATGACAAGGGCATGGAGCATTGTGATTACAGGAGACATGGAACATTGTGATGTTATTGGCAGGGATCGTTGTGATTACAGGGATCATAGAGCATTGTGATGACAACTGTCATGCAATATTTTGCTGACACAGATCATGGAGCATTTTGATGAGAGTGGCCTTGGAGCACAGTGATGAGAAACGTCATGGGTCATTACGGTGACAGTGGTCAAGGAGCATTGTGATGAAAGTGTTCATGGAGCAATGCGATTATCGGGACAATGGAACATTGGGAATACAAAGGCCATGGAGCATTGAGATAACAGAGTTCATGGGGCATTGTGATGAATGTTGTCATGGATCTCTTTGATGACAAGTGTCCTGAAACCTAGTGATGACACGGTTCATACAGCATTGAGATAACAAGGGCCAAGGCGAATTGTGATGACACGTGTCTTGGGGCATTGTGATGACATTGGTCACCTTGCATTGTGATGACAATGGTCATGTAGAATTTTGATTAAAGTTACCATGGATCACTGTGATGCCAAAGGCCAAGGAACATTTTGATGACAAATGTCATTGAGCAATGGGATGACACGGGAATGGAGTATTATGCTGACAAGTGTTCTGGAGCATTGTGATTACAGGGGCCATGGAGCATTGTGATGACAAAGGCATGGAGCATTGTGATGACAGGGGTCATTGAGCATTGTGATTACAAGACCATGAGGCATTGTGATGACAGGGGCCTCGGAGCATTGTGATGACAATGGTCATCAAGCATAGTGATGACAGGGGTCATAGAGCATTGTGATGAGAAAGACCATGGAGCATGGTGATGACAGAGGCCATGGAACATTGTGGTGACAAGGCCATGTACCACTGTGATTACAAGGGTCATGGAGCATTGTGATGACAAGAGCAGGGAACCTTGTGGTGACCAGGGTCATGGAGACTTTTGATGACAACTTTCATGGAACGTTGTGATGACAGGGTTCATGGACCATTGTGTTGAAAGGGAACATGGAGCAGTGTGATTACAGGGTCCATGGAGCATTGTGAATACATAGGCCATGGAACAATGTGATGACAGGGGTCATGGAGCATTGTGATGACAGGGTCATGGAGCATTGTGATTACAGGTGTTAAGGGGCACTGTGATGACAGGGGGCATGGAGCATTGTGATGAAAATTGTCCTGGAGCATTGTGATGACAGCGGTCACAGAGAGTTGGGATGAAAGGTATCATGCAGCATTGTGATGACAACTGTCATGGATCATTTTGATGACAGGGGTCATGGATTATTCTGATAACAAGGTTCATAAAGCAATTTGATGACATGGGTCATGGAGCATTGTCTTGACACGGGCATGGAGCATTGTAATGATAGGATATCTGGAGCATTGTGATGAAAAGGGGATGGAGCATTTTGATGACAGGGTCCAAGGAGCATTGTGCTGACAATGGCATGGAGCATTGTGATGAAAAGGGTACTGGAGCACTGTGAGGAAAGGAGTCATGGATCAATGTGATGACAGGGGTCATGGAGCTTTGTGATGACAACGGTCATGGAGCACTGTGATGACAGTGGTCATGGAGCTTTGTGATGACAAGCGTCATGGATCATTGGGATGACAGGGGTCATGGAGCTTTGTGATGACAAGGGTCATGGATCATTGTGATGACAGGGGTCATGGAGCTTTGTGATGACAAGGTTCATGGAGCATTGTGATGACACGGTCAAGGAACATTGCGATGACAAGAATTCTGGAGCATTGTGATGAAAGGGCAAGGAGCATTGTGATTAAAGGTGACAAGGAGCATTGTGATGATATGGGCAGAGAACTTTGTGATGACAGGGGTCATGGAGCATTGTGATGAAAAGTGCCATCGAATATTGTGCTGACAGGGATCATGGAGCATTTTGGTAAGAGAGGCCTTGGAGATTTGTGAAGGCAGGCGTCATGGGGCATTGTGATTTCAGCGGTCTTGGAGCATTGTGATGAAAGGGGTCATGGAGCACTGTGATTACAGGAGCCATGGAGCATTGTGAATACAAAGACTATGGAGCATTGAGACGACAGGGTTCATGGAGCATTGTGATGAAAGTGATCATGGATCATTGTGGTGACAAGTGTCCTGGAACCTTGTGATGACACGGTTCATGGAGCATTGTGATGACAAGGACCATGGCGAATTGTGATGACATCTGTCATGGGGCATTGTGATGACAGTGGTAATCTAGAATTGTGATGAAAGTTATCATGGAGCACTGTGATGACAGGGGCCATGGAACATTGTGATGACAAAGGCCATGGAGCATTGTGATGACAAGCGTCATGGGGCATTTTGATGACATTGGCATGGAGCATTATGATGACAAGAGTTCTGGAGCATTTTGATGACAAGGGCATGGAGAATTGTGATGACAGGGGCCATGGAACATTGTGATGACAAAGGCCATGGAGCATTGGGATGACAAGTGTCATGGGGCATTTTGATGACATTGGCATGGAGCATTATGATGACAAGAGTTCTGGAGAATTTTGATGACAAGAGCATGGAGCATTGTGATGACAGGGCCCATGGAGCATTGCGATGAAAAGGGCAGGGAAAACTGTGATGACTGGGTTCATGGAGCATTGTGATGAAAGGGGCCATGGAGCATTGAGATGACAGGCGTCATGAGGCATGGTGATGACACTGGTCATGGAGCATTGTGATCAAAGAGATCATGGAGCAATATGATAACAGGGGCCATGGAGCATTGTGATGACAGGTGTATTGGAGCATTGTGATGAAAGTAGTCATGGATCATTGTGATGACATGTGTCCTGGAACACTGTGATGACACAGTTCATCGAGTATTGTGATGACAAGGGTCATAGCGAATTGTGATGACAGGTGTCATGGGGCATTGTGATGACATTGATCATCTAGGAATTGTGATGAAACGTAACATGGAGCACTGTGATGACTGGGGGCATGAAGCATTGTTATGAAAATTGTCCTGGATTATGTGATGACAGCAGTCATGGAGAATTGTGATGACAGGGATTATGCAGCATTGTGTTGACAAGGCTATGGACTATTGTGATGACAATGGTCATGGAGCAATGTGATGAAAGTTTTCATGGAACATCGTGATGAAAAGTGCCTGGGAGCATTGTGACGATAAAGGCCAAGGAGCATTGTGATGACAAGTGTCATGGAGCATTGTAATGAAAGGTTTCATTGTGCACTGTGATGACAAGGGGGATGGAGTATTGTGATGAAACTGGTCCTGGAGCATTGTGATAACAGAAGCCGTGGAGCATTGTGATGACAGGCATCATGGAGCATTGTGAAGAAAGGGACGATGGGGAATTGTAATGACAATAGAGAAATGTGATGAAAATGGTCAGCAAGCATAGTGATTAAAGTGGTCATTGAGAATTGTGATGAAAAGCGACATAGAGCATTGTGATGACAAAGGTCAGGGAGAACTGTGATGACCAGGGTCATGTAGCATTGTGATGACACGGTCATGGAACATTGTGATGACAAGAATTCTGGAGCATTGTGATGACAAGGGCCATGGAGCATTGTGATGCCACGGTCATGGAACATTGTGATGACAAGAATTCTGGAGCATTGTGAGGAAAAAGTCATGGGGCATTTTGATTATAGGGGACATGGAACATTGTGATGACAAAGGCTATGGAGCACTGTGGTGACAGGTGTCATGGAGCATTGAGATGAAACGGGTCAGGGACCATTATGATGACAGTGGTCATGGAGAATTGTGATGACAGTGGCCACGGGGAATTTGGATGAAAGGCGTACTGGAGCATTTTGAGGAAATGTTTCATGGAGACTTGTGATGACAAGGGCAGTTGAGCATCATGATGACAGGGGTCATGGGGCATTGTGCTGAAAGCGGTCATGGAGCATTGCGATGAAAAGCGCTATGGAGCATTGTGATGACAAGGGCCATGGAGCAATGTGAATACAAGGGACATGGAGCCTTGTGATGACAAGGGTCATGGATCATTGTAAAAACAGATATCTTTGGGCATTGTGATGACAGGGGCATGGAGCATTTTTATGTAAGTTGCCATGGACAATTGTGATGAAAGGGATCATGTGGATTTGTAATGACAAGGGCCATGGAGCATTGGGATGAAACAAATCTTGGAGTATTTTGATGAGAGTTGTCATGGAACATTGCGATGAAAAGCACCAAGGAACATTGTGATGACAAGGGCCATCGAGCATTGTGATGACAAGTGTCATGGAGCATTGTGATGACAGGTGTCATGGAGCATCGTGATGACAAATGCCATGGAGAATTGTGATAAGAGGTGGCATTGGGCATTGTGATGAAAGGGGTCATGGAGTACTGTGATTACAGGGGCCATGGAGCATTGTGATAACAAGTGACATGGAGAATAGTGATGACAGGCGTCATAGAGCATTGTGATGACAAGTGCCATTTAGCATTTTGATGACAGGAGTCATCAGGCATTGTGTTGACAGGAGTCACGGAGCATTGTGATGACATGGGCCATGGAGCATTGTGAAGACAAGATTCGTGGAGCATTGTGATGACACGGGCATGAAGCATGGTGATGAAAACAGACCTGGAGCATTGTGATGACAAGGGCATGGAGCATTGTGATTACAGGAGACATGGAACATTGTGATGTTATTGGCAGGGATCGTTGTGATTACAGGGATCATAGAGCATTGTGATGACAACTGTCATGCAATATTTTGCTGACACAGATCATGGAGCATTTTGATGAGAGTGGCCTTGGAGCACAGTGATGAGAAACGTCATGGGTCATTACGGTGACAGTGGTCAAGGAGCATTGTGATGAAAGTGTTCATGGAGCAATGCGATTATCGGGACAATGGAACATTGGGAATACAAAGGCCATGGAGCATTGAGATAACAGAGTTCATGGGGCATTGTGATGAATGTTGTCATGGATCTCTTTGATGACAAGTGTCCTGAAACCTAGTGATGACACGGTTCATACAGCATTGAGATAACAAGGGCCAAGGCGAATTGTGATGACACGTGTCTTGGGGCATTGTGATGACATTGGTCACCTTGCATTGTGATGACAATGGTCATGTAGAATTTTGATTAAAGTTACCATGGATCACTGTGATGCCAAAGGCCAAGGAACATTTTGATGACAAATGTCATTGAGCAATGGGATGACACGGGAATGGAGTATTATGCTGACAAGTGTTCTGGAGCATTGTGATTACAGGGGCCATGGAGCATTGTGATGACAAAGGCATGGAGCATTGTGATGACAGGGGTCATTGAGCATTGTGATTACAAGACCATGAGGCATTGTGATGACAGGGGCCTTGGAGCATTGTGATGACAATGGTCATCAAGCATAGTGATGACAGGGGTCATAGAGCATTGTGATGAGAAAGACCATGGAGCATGGTGATGACAGAGGCCATGGAACATTGTGGTGACAAGGCCATGTACCACTGTGATTACAAGGGTCATGGAGCATTGTGATGACAAGAGCAGGGAACCTTGTGGTGACCAGGGTCATGGAGACTTTTGATGACAACTTTCATGGAACGTTGTGATGACAGGGTTCATGGACCATTGTGTTGAAAGGGAACATGGAGCAGTGTGATTACAGGGTCCATGGAGCATTGTGAATACATAGGCCATGGAACAATGTGATGACAGGGGTCATGGAGCATTGTGATGACAGGGTCATGGAGCATTGTGATTACAGGTGTTAAGGGGCACTGTGATGACAGGGGGCATGGAGCATTGTGATGAAAATTGTCCTGGAGCATTGTGATGACAGCGGTCACAGAGAGTTGGGATGAAAGGTATCATGCAGCATTGTGATGACAACTGTCATGGATCATTTTGATGACAGGGGTCATGGATTATTCTGATAACAAGGTTCATAAAGCAATTTGATGACATGGGTCATGGAGCATTGTCTTGACACGGGCATGGAGCATTGTAATGATAGGATATCTGGAGCATTGTGATGAAAAGGGGATGGAGCATTTTGATGACAGGGTCCAAGGAGCATTGTGCTGACAATGGCATGGAGCATTGTGATGAAAAGGGTACTGGAGCACTGTGAGGAAAGGAGTCATGGATCAATGTGATGACAGGGGTCATGGAGCTTTGTGATGACAACGGTCATGGAGCACTGTGATGACAGTGGTCATGGAGCTTTGTGATGACAAGCGTCATGGATCATTGGGATGACAGGGGTCATGGAGCTTTGTGATGACAAGGGTCATGGATCATTGTGATGACAGGGGTCATGGAGCTTTGTGATGACAAGGTTCATGGAGCATTGTGATGACACGGTCAAGGAACATTGCGATGACAAGAATTCTGGAGCATTGTGATGAAAGGGCAAGGAGCATTGTGATTAAAGGTGACAAGGAGCATTGTGATGATATGGGCAGAGAACTTTGTGATGACAGGGGTCATGGAGCATTGTGATGAAAAGTGCCATCGAATATTGTGCTGACAGGGATCATGGAGCATTTTGGTAAGAGAGGCCTTGGAGATTTGTGAAGGCAGGCGTCATGGGGCATTGTGATTTCAGCGGTCTTGGAGCATTGTGATGAAAGGGGTCATGGAGCACTGTGATTACAGGAGCCATGGAGCATTGTGAATACAAAGACTATGGAGCATTGAGACGACAGGGTTCATGGAGCATTGTGATGAAAGTGATCATGGATCATTGTGGTGACAAGTGTCCTGGAACCTTGTGATGACACGGTTCATGGAGCATTGTGATGACAAGGACCATGGCGAATTGTGATGACATCTGTCATGGGGCATTGTGATGACAGTGGTAATCTAGAATTGTGATGAAAGTTATCATGGAGCACTGTGATGACAGGGGCCATGGAACATTGTGATGACAAAGGCCATGGAGCATTGTGATGACAAGCGTCATGGGGCATTTTGATGACATTGGCATGGAGCATTATGATGACAAGAGTTCTGGAGCATTTTGATGACAAGGGCATGGAGAATTGTGATGACAGGGGCCATGGAACATTGTGATGACAAAGGCCATGGAGCATTGGGATGACAAGTGTCATGGGGCATTTTGATGACATTGGCATGGAGCATTATGATGACAAGAGTTCTGGAGAATTTTGATGACAAGGGCATGGAGCATTGTGATGACAGGGCCCATGGAGCATTGCGATGAAAAGGGCAGGGAAAACTGTGATGACTGGGTTCATGGAGCATTGTGATGAAAGGGGCCA
Source organism: Balaenoptera physalus (assembly GCF_965194825.1). Taxonomy (NCBI): domain Eukaryota; kingdom Metazoa; phylum Chordata; class Mammalia; order Artiodactyla; family Balaenopteridae; genus Balaenoptera; species Balaenoptera physalus. The sequence goes on from NW_028124621.1 coordinate 13,762, forward strand.
TGGAGCATTGAGATGACAGGCGTCATGAGGCATGGTGATGACACTGGTCATGGAGCATTGTGATCAAAGAGATCATGGAGCAATATGATAACAGGGGCCATGGAGCATTGTGATGACAGGTGTATTGGAGCATTGTGATGAAAGTAGTCATGGATCATTGTGATGACATGTGTCCTGGAACACTGTGATGACACAGTTCATCGAGTATTGTGATGACAAGGGTCATAGCGAATTGTGATGACAGGTGTCATGGGGCATTGTGATGACATTGATCATCTAGGAATTGTGATGAAACGTAACATGGAGCACTGTGATGACTGGGGGCATGAAGCATTGTTATGAAAATTGTCCTGGATTATGTGATGACAGCAGTCATGGAGAATTGTGATGACAGGGATTATGCAGCATTGTGTTGACAAGGCTATGGACTATTGTGATGACAATGGTCATGGAGCAATGTGATGAAAGTTTTCATGGAACATCGTGATGAAAAGTGCCTGGGAGCATTGTGACGATAAAGGCCAAGGAGCATTGTGATGACAAGTGTCATGGAGCATTGTAATGAAAGGTTTCATTGTGCACTGTGATGACAAGGGGGATGGAGTATTGTGATGAAACTGGTCCTGGAGCATTGTGATAACAGAAGCCGTGGAGCATTGTGATGACAGGCATCATGGAGCATTGTGAAGAAAGGGACGATAGGGAATTGTAATGACAATAGAGAAATGTGATGAAAATGGTCAGCAAGCATAGTGATTAAAGTGGTCATTGAGAATTGTGATGAAAAGCGACATAGAGCATTGTGATGACAAAGGTCAGGGAGAACTGTGATGACCAGGGTCATGTAGCATTGTGATGACACGGTCATGGAACATTGTGATGACAAGAATTCTGGAGCATTGTGAGGAAAAAGTCATGGAGCATTTTGATTATAGGGGACATGGAACATTGTGATGACAAAGGCTATGGAGCACTGTGGTGACAGGTGTCATGGAGCATTGAGATGAAACGGGTCAGGGACCATTATGATGACAGTGGTCATGGAGAATTGTGATGACAGTGGCCACGGGGAATTTGGATGAAAGGCGTACTGGAGCATTTTGAGGAAATGTTTCATGGAGACTTGTGATGACAAGGGCAGTTGAGCATCATGATGACAGGGGTCATGGGGCATTGTGCTGAAAGCGGTCATGGAGCATTGCGATGAAAAGCGCTATGGAGCATTGTGATGACAAGGGCCATGGAGCAATGTGAATACAAGGGACATGGAGCCTTGTGATGACAAGGGTCATGGATCATTGTAAAAACAGATATCTTTGGGCATTGTGATGACAGGGGCATGGAGCATTTTTATGTAAGTTGCCATGGACAATTGTGATGAAAGGGATCATGTGGATTTGTAATGACAAGGGCCATGGAGCATTGGGATGAAACAAATCTTGGAGTATTTTGATGAGAGTTGTCATGGAACATTGCGATGAAAAGCACCAAGGAACATTGTGATGACAAGGGCCATCGAGCATTGTGATGACAAGTGTCATGGAGCATTGTGATGACAGGTGTCATGGAGCATCGTGATGACAAATGCCATGGAGAATTGTGATAAGAGGTGGCACTGGGCATTGTGATGAAAGGGGTCATGGAGTACTGTGATTACAGGGGCCATGGAGCATTGTGATAACAAGTGACATGGAGAATAGTGATGACAGGCGTCATAGAGCATTGTGATGACAAGTGCCATTTAGCATTTTGATGACAGGAGTCATCAGGCATTGTGTTGACAGGAGTCACGGAGCATTGTGATGACATGGGCCATGGAGCATTGTGAAGACAAGATTCGTGGAGCATTGTGATGACACGGGCATGAAGCATGGTGATGAAAACAGACCTGGAGCATTGTGATGACAAGGGCATGGAGCATTGTGATTACAGGAGACATGGAACATTGTGATGTTATTGGCAGGGATCGTTGTGATTACAGGGATCATAGAGCATTGTGATGACAACTGTCATGCAATATTTTGCTGACACAGATCATGGAGCATTTTGATGAGAGTGGCCTTGGAGCACAGTGATGAGAAACGTCATGGGTCATTACGGTGACAGTGGTCAAGGAGCATTGTGATGAAAGTGTTCATGGAGCAATGCGATTATCGGGACAATGGAACATTGGGAATACAAAGGCCATGGAGCATTGAGATAACAGAGTTCATGGGGCATTGTGATGAATGTTGTCATGGATCTCTTTGATGACAAGTGTCCTGAAACCTAGTGATGACACGGTTCATACAGCATTGAGATAACAAGGGCCAAGGCGAATTGTGATGACACGTGTCTTGGGGCATTGTGATGACATTGGTCACCTTGCATTGTGATGACAATGGTCATGTAGAATTTTGATTAAAGTTACCATGGATCACTGTGATGCCAAAGGCCAAGGAACATTTTGATGACAAATGTCATTGAGCAATGGGATGACACGGGAATGGAGTATTATGCTGACAAGTGTTCTGGAGCATTGTGATTACAGGGGCCATGGAGCATTGTGATGACAAAGGCATGGAGCATTGTGATGACAGGGGTCATTGAGCATTGTGATTACAAGACCATGAGGCATTGTGATGACAGGGGCCTTGGAGCATTGTGATGACAATGGTCATCAAGCATAGTGATGACAGGGGTCATAGAGCATTGTGATGAGAAAGACCATGGAGCATGGTGATGACAGAGGCCATGGAACATTGTGGTGACAAGGCCATGTACCACTGTGATTACAAGGGTCATGGAGCATTGTGATGACAAGAGCAGGGAACCTTGTGGTGACCAGGGTCATGGAGACTTTTGATGACAACTTTCATGGAACGTTGTGATGACAGGGTTCATGGACCATTGTGTTGAAAGGGAACATGGAGCAGTGTGATTACAGGGTCCATGGAGCATTGTGAATACATAGGCCAGGGAACAATGTGATGACAGGGGTCATGGAGCATTGTGATGACAGGGTCATGGAGCATTGTGATTACAGGTGTTAAGGGGCACTGTGATGACAGGGGGCATGGAGCATTGTGATGAAAATTGTCCTGGAGCATTGTGATGACAGCGGTCACAGAGAGTTGGGATGAAAGGTATCATGCAGCATTGTGATGACAACTGTCATGGATCATTTTGATGACAGGGGTCATGGATTATTCTGATAACAAGGTTCATAAAGCAATTTGATGACATGGGTCATGGAGCATTGTCTTGACACGGGCATGGAGCATTGTAATGATAGGATATCTGGAGCATTGTGATGAAAAGGGGATGGAGCATTTTGATGACAGGGTCCAAGGAGCATTGTGCTGACAATGGCATGGAGCATTGTGATGAAAAGGGTACTGGAGCACTGTGAGGAAAGGAGTCATGGATCAATGTGATGACAGGGGTCATGGAGCTTTGTGATGACAACGGTCATGGAGCACTGTGATGACAGTGGTCATGGAGCTTTGTGATGACAAGCGTCATGGATCATTGGGATGACAGGGGTCATGGAGCTTTGTGATGACAAGGGTCATGGATCATTGTGATGACAGGGGTCATGGAGCTTTGTGATGACAAGGTTCATGGAGCATTGTGATGACACGGTCAAGGAACATTGCGATGACAAGAATTCTGGAGCATTGTGATGAAAGGGCAAGGAGCATTGTGATTAAAGGTGACAAGGAGCATTGTGATGATATGGGCAGAGAACTTTGTGATGACAGGGGTCATGGAGCATTGTGATGAAAAGTGCCATCGAATATTGTGCTGACAGGGATCATGGAGCATTTTGGTAAGAGAGGCCTTGGAGATTTGTGAAGGCAGGCGTCATGGGGCATTGTGATTTCAGCGGTCTTGGAGCATTGTGATGAAAGGGGTCATGGAGCACTGTGATTACAGGAGCCATGGAGCATTGTGAATACAAAGACTATGGAGCATTGAGACGACAGGGTTCATGGAGCATTGTGATGAAAGTGATCATGGATCATTGTGGTGACAAGTGTCCTGGAACCTTGTGATGACACGGTTCATGGAGCATTGTGATGACAAGGACCATGGCGAATTGTGATGACATCTGTCATGGGGCATTGTGATGACAGTGGTAATCTAGAATTGTGATGAAAGTTATCATGGAGCACTGTGATGACAGGGGCCATGGAACATTGTGATGACAAAGGCCATGGAGCATTGTGATGACAAGCGTCATGGGGCATTTTGATGACATTGGCATGGAGCATTATGATGACAAGAGTTCTGGAGCATTTTGATGACAAGGGCATGGAGAATTGTGATGACAGGGGCCATGGAACATTGTGATGACAAAGGCCATGGAGCATTGGGATGACAAGTGTCATGGGGCATTTTGATGACATTGGCATGGAGCATTATGATGACAAGAGTTCTGGAGAATTTTGATGACAAGGGCATGGAGCATTGTGATGACAGGGCCCATGGAGCATTGCGATGAAAAGGGCAGGGAAAACTGTGATGACTGGGTTCATGGAGCATTGTGATGAAAGGGGCCATGGAGCATTGAGATGACAGGCGTCATGAGGCATGGTGATGACACTGGTCATGGAGCATTGTGATCAAAGAGATCATGGAGCAATATGATAACAGGGGCCATGGAGCATTGTGATGACAGGTGTATTGGAGCATTGTGATGAAAGTAGTCATGGATCATTGTGATGACATGTGTCCTGGAACACTGTGATGACACAGTTCATCGAGTATTGTGATGACAAGGGTCATAGCGAATTGTGATGACAGGTGTCATGGGGCATTGTGATGACATTGATCATCTAGGAATTGTGATGAAACGTAACATGGAGCACTGTGATGACTGGGGGCATGAAGCATTGTTATGAAAATTGTCCTGGATTATGTGATGACAGCAGTCATGGAGAATTGTGATGACAGGGATTATGCAGCATTGTGTTGACAAGGCTATGGACTATTGTGATGACAATGGTCATGGAGCAATGTGATGAAAGTTTTCATGGAACATCGTGATGAAAAGTGCCTGGGAGCATTGTGACGATAAAGGCCAAGGAGCATTGTGATGACAAGTGTCATGGAGCATTGTAATGAAAGGTTTCATTGTGCACTGTGATGACAAGGGGGATGGAGTATTGTGATGAAACTGGTCCTGGAGCATTGTGATAACAGAAGCCGTGGAGCATTGTGATGACAGGCATCATGGAGCATTGTGAAGAAAGGGACGATGGGGAATTGTAATGACAATAGAGAAATGTGATGAAAATGGTCAGCAAGCATAGTGATTAAAGTGGTCATTGAGAATTGTGATGAAAAGCGACATAGAGCATTGTGATGACAAAGGTCAGGGAGAACTGTGATGACCAGGGTCATGTAGCATTGTGATGACACGGTCATGGAACATTGTGATGACAAGAATTCTGGAGCATTGTGATGACAAGGGCCATGGAGCATTGTGATGCCACGGTCATGGAACATTGTGATGACAAGAATTCTGGAGCATTGTGAGGAAAAAGTCATGGAGCATTTTGATTATAGGGGACATGGAACATTGTGATGACAAAGGCTATGGAGCACTGTGGTGACAGGTGTCATGGAGCATTGAGATGAAACGGGTCATGGACCATTATGATGACAGTGGTCATGGAGAATTGTGATGACAGTGGCCACGGGGAATTTGGATGAAAGGCGTACTGGAGCATTTTGAGGAAATGTTTCATGGAGACTTGTGATGACAAGGGCAGTTGAGCATCATGATGACAGGGGTCATGGGGCATTGTGCTGAAAGCGGTCATGGAGCATTGCGATGAAAAGCGCTATGGAGCATTGTGATGACAAGGGCCATGGAGCAATGTGAATACAAGGGACATGGAGCCTTGTGATGACAAGGGTCATGGATCATTGTAAAAACAGATATCTTTGGGCATTGTGATGACAGGGGCATGGAGCATTTTTATGTAAGTTGCCATGGACAATTGTGATGAAAGGGATCATGTGGATTTGTAATGACAAGGGCCATGGAGCATTGGGATGAAACAAATCTTGGAGTATTTTGATGAGAGTTGTCATGGAACATTGCGATGAAAAGCACCAAGGAACATTGTGATGACAAGGGCCATCGAGCATTGTGATGACAAGTGTCATGGAGCATTGTGATGACAGGTGTCATGGAGCATCGTGATGACAAATGCCATGGAGAATTGTGATAAGAGGTGGCATTGGGCATTGTGATGAAAGGGGTCATGGAGTACTGTGATTACAGGGGCCATGGAGCATTGTGATAACAAGTGACATGGAGAATAGTGATGACAGGCGTCATAGAGCATTGTGATGACAAGTGCCATTTAGCATTTTGATGACAGGAGTCATCAGGCATTGTGTTGACAGGAGTCACGGAGCATTGTGATGACATGGGCCATGGAGCATTGTGAAGACAAGATTCGTGGAGCATTGTGATGACACGGGCATGAAGCATGGTGATGAAAACAGACCTGGAGCATTGTGATGACAAGGGCATGGAGCATTGTGATTACAGGAGACATGGAACATTGTGATGTTATTGGCAGGGATCGTTGTGATTACAGGGATCATAGAGCATTGTGATGACAACTGTCATGCAATATTTTGCTGACACAGATCATGGAGCATTTTGATGAGAGTGGCCTTGGAGCACAGTGATGAGAAACGTCATGGGTCATTACGGTGACAGTGGTCAAGGAGCATTGTGATGAAAGTGTTCATGGAGCAATGCGATTATCGGGACAATGGAACATTGGGAATACAAAGGCCATGGAGCATTGAGATAACAGAGTTCATGGGGCATTGTGATGAATGTTGTCATGGATCTCTTTGATGACAAGTGTCCTGAAACCTAGTGATGACACGGTTCATACAGCATTGAGATAACAAGGGCCAAGGCGAATTGTGATGACACGTGTCTTGGGGCATTGTGATGACATTGGTCACCTTGCATTGTGATGACAATGGTCATGTAGAATTTTGATTAAAGTTACCATGGATCACTGTGATGCCAAAGGCCAAGGAACATTTTGATGACAAATGTCATTGAGCAATGGGATGACACGGGAATGGAGTATTATGCTGACAAGTGTTCTGGAGCATTGTGATTACAGGGGCCATGGAGCATTGTGATGACAAAGGCATGGAGCATTGTGATGACAGGGGTCATTGAGCATTGTGATTACAAGACCATGAGGCATTGTGATGACAGGGGCCTTGGAGCATTGTGATGACAATGGTCATCAAGCATAGTGATGACAGGGGTCATAGAGCATTGTGATGAGAAAGACCATGGAGCATGGTGATGACAGAGGCCATGGAACATTGTGGTGACAAGGCCATGTACCACTGTGATTACAAGGGTCATGGAGCATTGTGATGACAAGAGCAGGGAACCTTGTGGTGACCAGGGTCATGGAGACTTTTGATGACAACTTTCATGGAACGTTGTGATGACAGGGTTCATGGACCATTGTGTTGAAAGGGAACATGGAGCAGTGTGATTACAGGGTCCATGGAGCATTGTGAATACATAGGCCAGGGAACAATGTGATGACAGGGGTCATGGAGCATTGTGATGACAGGGTCATGGAGCATTGTGATTACAGGTGTTAAGGGGCACTGTGATGACAGGGGGCATGGAGCATTGTGATGAAAATTGTCCTGGAGCATTGTGATGACAGCGGTCACAGAGAGTTGGGATGAAAGGTATCATGCAGCATTGTGATGACAACTGTCATGGATCATTTTGATGACAGGGGTCATGGATTATTCTGATAACAAGGTTCATAAAGCAATTTGATGACATGGGTCATGGAGCATTGTCTTGACACGGGCATGGAGCATTGTAATGATAGGATATCTGGAGCATTGTGATGAAAAGGGGATGGAGCATTTTGATGACAGGGTCCAAGGAGCATTGTGCTGACAATGGCATGGAGCATTGTGATGAAAAGGGTACTGGAGCACTGTGAGGAAAGGAGTCATGGATCAATGTGATGACAGGGGTCATGGAGCTTTGTGATGACAACGGTCATGGAGCACTGTGATGACAGTGGTCATGGAGCTTTGTGATGACAAGCGTCATGGATCATTGGGATGACAGGGGTCATGGAGCTTTGTGATGACAAGGGTCATGGATCATTGTGATGACAGGGGTCATGGAGCTTTGTGATGACAAGGTTCATGGAGCATTGTGATGACACGGTCAAGGAACATTGCGATGACAAGAATTCTGGAGCATTGTGATGAAAGGGCAAGGAGCATTGTGATTAAAGGTGACAAGGAGCATTGTGATGATATGGGCAGAGAACTTTGTGATGACAGGGGTCATGGAGCATTGTGATGAAAAGTGCCATCGAATATTGTGCTGACAGGGATCATGGAGCATTTTGGTAAGAGAGGCCTTGGAGATTTGTGAAGGCAGGCGTCATGGGGCATTGTGATTTCAGCGGTCTTGGAGCATTGTGATGAAAGGGGTCATGGAGCACTGTGATTACAGGAGCCATGGAGCATTGTGAATACAAAGACTATGGAGCATTGAGACGACAGGGTTCATGGAGCATTGTGATGAAAGTGATCATGGATCATTGTGGTGACAAGTGTCCTGGAACCTTGTGATGACACGGTTCATGGAGCATTGTGATGACAAGGACCATGGCGAATTGTGATGACATCTGTCATGGGGCATTGTGATGACAGTGGTAATCTAGAATTGTGATGAAAGTTATCATGGAGCACTGTGATGACAGGGGCCATGGAACATTGTGATGACAAAGGCCATGGAGCATTGTGATGACAAGCGTCATGGGGCATTTTGATGACATTGGCATGGAGCATTATGATGACAAGAGTTCTGGAGCATTTTGATGACAAGGGCATGGAGAATTGTGATGACAGGGGCCATGGAACATTGTGATGACAAAGGCCATGGAGCATTGGGATGACAAGTGTCATGGGGCATTTTGATGACATTGGCATGGAGCATTATGATGACAAGAGTTCTGGAGAATTTTGATGACAAGGGCATGGAGCATTGTGATGACAGGGCCCATGGAGCATTGCGATGAAAAGGGCAGGGAAAACTGTGATGACTGGGTTCATGGAGCATTGTGATGAAAGGGGCCATGGAGCATTGAGATGACAGGCGTCATGAGGCATGGTGATGACACTGGTCATGGAGCATTGTGATCAAAGAGATCATGGAGCAATATGATAACAGGGGCCATGGAGCATTGTGATGACAGGTGTATTGGAGCATTGTGATGAAAGTAGTCATGGATCATTGTGATGACATGTGTCCTGGAACACTGTGATGACACAGTTCATCGAGTATTGTGATGACAAGGGTCATAGCGAATTGTGATGACAGGTGTCATGGGGCATTGTGATGACATTGATCATCTAGGAATTGTGATGAAACGTAACATGGAGCACTGTGATGACTGGGGGCATGAAGCATTGTTATGAAAATTGTCCTGGATTATGTGATGACAGCAGTCATGGAGAATTGTGATGACAGGGATTATGCAGCATTGTGTTGACAAGGCTATGGACTATTGTGATGACAATGGTCATGGAGCAATGTGATGAAAGTTTTCATGGAACATCGTGATGAAAAGTGCCTGGGAGCATTGTGACGATAAAGGCCAAGGAGCATTGTGATGACAAGTGTCATGGAGCATTGTAATGAAAGGTTTCATTGTGCACTGTGATGACAAGGGGGATGGAGTATTGTGATGAAACTGGTCCTGGAGCATTGTGATAACAGAAGCCGTGGAGCATTGTGATGACAGGCATCATGGAGCATTGTGAAGAAAGGGACGATGGGGAATTGTAATGACAATAGAGAAATGTGATGAAAATGGTCAGCAAGCATAGTGATTAAAGTGGTCATTGAGAATTGTGATGAAAAGCGACATAGAGCATTGTGATGACAAAGGTCAGGGAGAACTGTGATGACCAGGGTCATGTAGCATTGTGATGACACGGTCATGGAACATTGTGATGACAAGAATTCTGGAGCATTGTGATGACAAGGGCCATGGAGCATTGTGATGCCACGGTCATGGAACATTGTGATGACAAGAATTCTGGAGCATTGTGAGGAAAAAGTCATGGAGCATTTTGATTATAGGGGACATGGAACATTGTGATGACAAAGGCTATGGAGCACTGTGGTGACAGGTGTCATGGAGCATTGAGATGAAACGGGTCATGGACCATTATGATGACAGTGGTCATGGAGAATTGTGATGACAGTGGCCACGGGGAATTTGGATGAAAGGCGTACTGGAGCATTTTGAGGAAATGTTTCATGGAGACTTGTGATGACAAGGGCAGTTGAGCATCATGATGACAGGGGTCATGGGGCATTGTGCTGAAAGCGGTCATGGAGCATTGCGATGAAAAGCGCTATGGAGCATTGTGATGACAAGGGCCATGGAGCAATGTGAATACAAGGGACATGGAGCCTTGTGATGACAAGGGTCATGGATCATTGTAAAAACAGATATCTTTGGGCATTGTGATGACAGGGGCATGGAGCATTTTTATGTAAGTTGCCATGGACAATTGTGATGAAAGGGATCATGTGGATTTGTAATGACAAGGGCCATGGAGCATTGGGATGAAACAAATCTTGGAGTATTTTGATGAGAGTTGTCATGGAACATTGCGATGAAAAGCACCAAGGAACATTGTGATGACAAGGGCCATCGAGCATTGTGATGACAAGTGTCATGGAGCATTGTGATGACAGGTGTCATGGAGCATCGTGATGACAAATGCCATGGAGAATTGTGATAAGAGGTGGCATTGGGCATTGTGATGAAAGGGGTCATGGAGTACTGTGATTACAGGGGCCATGGAGCATTGTGATAACAAGTGACATGGAGAATAGTGATGACAGGCGTCATAGAGCATTGTGATGACAAGTGCCATTTAGCATTTTGATGACAGGAGTCATCAGGCATTGTGTTGACAGGAGTCACGGAGCATTGTGATGACATGGGCCATGGAGCATTGTGAAGACAAGATTCGTGGAGCATTGTGATGACACGGGCATGAAGCATGGTGATGAAAACAGACCTGGAGCATTGTGATGACAAGGGCATGGAGCATTGTGATTACAGGAGACATGGAACATTGTGATGTTATTGGCAGGGATCGTTGTGATTACAGGGATCATAGAGCATTGTGATGACAACTGTCATGCAATATTTTGCTGACACAGATCATGGAGCATTTTGATGAGAGTGGCCTTGGAGCACAGTGATGAGAAACGTCATGGGTCATTACGGTGACAGTGGTCAAGGAGCATTGTGATGAAAGTGTTCATGGAGCAATGCGATTATCGGGACAATGGAACATTGGGAATACAAAGGCCATGGAGCATTGAGATAACAGAGTTCATGGGGCATTGTGATGAATGTTGTCATGGATCTCTTTGATGACAAGTGTCCTGAAACCTAGTGATGACACGGTTCATACAGCATTGAGATAACAAGGGCCAAGGCGAATTGTGATGACACGTGTCTTGGGGCATTGTAATGACATTGGTCACCTTGCATTGTGATGACAATGGTCATGTAGAATTTTGATTAAAGTTACCATGGATCACTGTGATGCCAAAGGCCAAGGAACATTTTGATGACAAATGTCATTGAGCAATGGGATGACACGGGAATGGAGTATTATGCTGACAAGTGTTCTGGAGCATTGTGATTACAGGGGCCATGGAGCATTGTGATGACAAAGGCATGGAGCATTGTGATGACAGGGGTCATTGAGCATTGTGATTACAAGACCATGAGGCATTGTGATGACAGGGGCCTTGGAGCATTGTGATGACAATGGTCATCAAGCATAGTGATGACAGGGGTCATAGAGCATTGTGATGAGAAAGACCATGGAGCATGGTGATGACAGAGGCCATGGAACATTGTGGTGACAAGGCCATGTACCACTGTGATTACAAGGGTCATGGAGCATTGTGATGACAAGAGCAGGGAACCTTGTGGTGACCAGGGTCATGGAGACTTTTGATGACAACTTTCATGGAACGTTGTGATGACAGGGTTCATGGACCATTGTGTTGAAAGGGAACATGGAGCAGTGTGATTACAGGGTCCATGGAGCATTGTGAATACATAGGCCATGGAACAATGTGATGACAGGGGTCATGGAGCATTGTGATGACAGGGTCATGGAGCATTGTGATTACAGGTGTTAAGGGGCACTGTGATGACAGGGGGCATGGAGCATTGTGATGAAAATTGTCCTGGAGCATTGTGATGACAGCGGTCACAGAGAGTTGGGATGAAAGGTATCATGCAGCATTGTGATGACAACTGTCATGGATCATTTTGATGACAGGGGTCATGGATTATTCTGATAACAAGGTTCATAAAGCAATTTGATGACATGGGTCATGGAGCATTGTCTTGACACGGGCATGGAGCATTGTAATGATAGGATATCTGGAGCATTGTGATGAAAAGGGGATGGAGCATTTTGATGACAGGGTCCAAGGAGCATTGTGCTGACAATGGCATGGAGCATTGTGATGAAAAGGGTACTGGAGCACTGTGAGGAAAGGAGTCATGGATCAATGTGATGACAGGGGTCATGGAGCTTTGTGATGACAACGGTCATGGAGCACTGTGATGACAGTGGTCATGGAGCTTTGTGATGACAAGCGTCATGGATCATTGGGATGACAGGGGTCATGGAGCTTTGTGATGACAAGGGTCATGGATCATTGTGATGACAGGGGTCATGGAGCTTTGTGATGACAAGGTTCATGGAGCATTGTGATGACACGGTCAAGGAACATTGCGATGACAAGAATTCTGGAGCATTGTGATGAAAGGGCAAGGAGCATTGTGATTAAAGGTGACAAGGAGCATTGTGATGATATGGGCAGAGAACTTTGTGATGACAGGGGTCATGGAGCATTGTGATGAAAAGTGCCATCGAATATTGTGCTGACAGGGATCATGGAGCATTTTGGTAAGAGAGGCCTTGGAGATTTGTGAAGGCAGGCGTCATGGGGCATTGTGATTTCAGCGGTCTTGGAGCATTGTGATGAAAGGGGTCATGGAGCACTGTGATTACAGGAGCCATGGAGCATTGTGAATACAAAGACTATGGAGCATTGAGACGACAGGGTTCATGGAGCATTGTGATGAAAGTGATCATGGATCATTGTGGTGACAAGTGTCCTGGAACCTTGTGATGACACGGTTCATGGAGCATTGTGATGACAAGGACCATGGCGAATTGTGATGACATCTGTCATGGGGCATTGTGATGACAGTGGTAATCTAGAATTGTGATGAAAGTTATCATGGAGCACTGTGATGACAGGGGCCATGGAACATTGTGATGACAAAGGCCATGGAGCATTGTGATGACAAGCGTCATGGGGCATTTTGATGACATTGGCATGGAGCATTATGATGACAAGAGTTCTGGAGCATTTTGATGACAAGGGCATGGAGAATTGTGATGACAGGGGCCATGGAACATTGTGATGACAAAGGCCATGGAGCATTGGGATGACAAGTGTCATGGGGCATTTTGATGACATTGGCATGGAGCATTATGATGACAAGAGTTCTGGAGAATTTTGATGACAAGGGCATGGAGCATTGTGATGACAGGGCCCATGGAGCATTGCGATGAAAAGGGCAGGGAAAACTGTGATGACTGGGTTCATGGAGCATTGTGATGAAAGGGGCCATGGAGCATTGAGATGACAGGCGTCATGAGGCATGGTGATGACACTGGTCATGGAGCATTGTGATCAAAGAGATCATGGAGCAATATGATAACAGGGGCCATGGAGCATTGTGATGACAGGTGTATTGGAGCATTGTGATGAAAGTAGTCATGGATCATTGTGATGACATGTGTCCTGGAACACTGTGATGACACAGTTCATCGAGTATTGTGATGACAAGGGTCATAGCGAATTGTGATGACAGGTGTCATGGGGCATTGTGATGACATTGATCATCTAGGAATTGTGATGAAACGTAACATGGAGCACTGTGATGACTGGGGGCATGAAGCATTGTTATGAAAATTGTCCTGGATTATGTGATGACAGCAGTCATGGAGAATTGTGATGACAGGGATTATGCAGCATTGTGTTGACAAGGCTATGGACTATTGTGATGACAATGGTCATGGAGCAATGTGATGAAAGTTTTCATGGAACATCGTGATGAAAAGTGCCTGGGAGCATTGTGACGATAAAGGCCAAGGAGCATTGTGATGACAAGTGTCATGGAGCATTGTAATGAAAGGTTTCATTGTGCACTGTGATGACAAGGGGGATGGAGTATTGTGATGAAACTGGTCCTGGAGCATTGTGATAACAGAAGCCGTGGAGCATTGTGATGACAGGCATCATGGAGCATTGTGAAGAAAGGGACGATGGGGAATTGTAATGACAATAGAGAAATGTGATGAAAATGGTCAGCAAGCATAGTGATTAAAGTGGTCATTGAGAATTGTGATGAAAAGCGACATAGAGCATTGTGATGACAAAGGTCAGGGAGAACTGTGATGACCAGGGTCATGTAGCATTGTGATGACACGGTCATGGAACATTGTGATGACAAGAATTCTGGAGCATTGTGATGACAAGGGCCATGGAGCATTGTGATGCCACGGTCATGGAACATTGTGATGACAAGAATTCTGGAGCATTGTGAGGAAAAAGTCATGGAGCATTTTGATTATAGGGGACATGGAACATTGTGATGACAAAGGCTATGGAGCACTGTGGTGACAGGTGTCATGGAGCATTGAGATGAAACGGGTCAGGGACCATTATGATGACAGTGGTCATGGAGAATTGTGATGACAGTGGCCACGGGGAATTTGGATGAAAGGCGTACTGGAGCATTTTGAGGAAATGTTTCATGGAGACTTGTGATGACAAGGGCAGTTGAGCATCATGATGACAGGGGTCATGGGGCATTGTGCTGAAAGCGGTCATGGAGCATTGCGATGAAAAGCGCTATGGAGCATTGTGATGACAAGGGCCATGGAGCAATGTGAATACAAGGGACATGGAGCCTTGTGATGACAAGGGTCATGGATCATTGTAAAAACAGATATCTTTGGGCATTGTGATGACAGGGGCATGGAGCATTTTTATGTAAGTTGCCATGGACAATTGTGATGAAAGGGATCATGTGGATTTGTAATGACAAGGGCCATGGAGCATTGGGATGAAACAAATCTTGGAGTATTTTGATGAGAGTTGTCATGAAACATTGCGATGAAAAGCACCAAGGAACATTGTGATGACAAGGGCCATCGAGCATTGTGATGACAAGTGTCATGGAGCATTGTGATGACAGGTGTCATGGAGCATCGTGATGACAAATGCCATGGAGAATTGTGATAAGAGGTGGCACTGGGCATTGTGATGAAAGGGGTCATGGAATACTGTGATTACAGGGGCCATGGAGCATTGTGATAACAAGTGACATGCAGAATAGTGATGACAGGCGTCATAGAGCATTGTGATGACAAGTGCCATTTAGCATTTTGATGACAGGAGTCATCAGGCATTGTGTTGACAGGAGTCACGGAGCATTGTGATGACATGGGCCATGGAGCATTGTGAAGACAAGATTCGTGGAGCATTGTGATGACACGGGCATGAAGCATGGTGATGAAAACAGACCTGGAGCATTGTGATGACAAGGGCATGGAGAATTGTGATTACAGGAGACATGGAACATTGTGATGTTATTGGCAGGGATCGTTGTGATTACAGGGATCATAGAGCATTGTGATGACAACTGTCATGCAATATTTTGCTGACACAGATCATGGAGCATTTTGATGAGAGTGGCCTTGGAGCACAGTGATGAGAAACGTCATGGGTCATTACGGTGACAGTGGTCAAGGAGCATTGTGATGAAAGTGTTCATGGAGCAATGCGATTATCGGGACAATGGAACATTGGGAATACAAAGGCCATGGAGCATTGAGATAACAGAGTTCATGGGGCATTGTGATGAATGTTGTCATGGATCTCTTTGATGACAAGTGTCCTGAAACCTAGTGATGACACGGTTCATACAGCATTGAGATAACAAGGGCCAAGGCGAATTGTGATGACACGTGTCTTGGGGCATTGTGATGACATTGGTCACCTTGCATTGTGATGACAATGGTCATGTAGAATTTTGATTAAAGTTACCATGGATCACTGTGATGCCAAAGGCCAAGGAACATTTTGATGACAAATGTCATTGAGCAATGGGATGACACGGGAATGGAGTATTATGCTGACAAGTGTTCTGGAGCATTGTGATTACAGGGGCCATGGAGCATTGTGATGACAAAGGCATGGAGCATTGTGATGACAGGGGTCATTGAGCATTGTGATTACAAGACCATGAGGCATTGTGATGACAGGGGCCTTGGAGCATTGTGATGACAATGGTCATCAAGCATAGTGATGACAGGGGTCATAGAGCATTGTGATGAGAAAGACCATGGAGCATGGTGATGACAGAGGCCATGGAACATTGTGGTGACAAGGCCATGTACCACTGTGATTACAAGGGTCATGGAGCATTGTGATGACAAGAGCAGGGAACCTTGTGGTGACCAGGGTCATGGAGACTTTTGATGACAACTTTCATGGAACGTTGTGATGACAGGGTTCATGGACCATTGTGTTGAAAGGGAACATGGAGCAGTGTGATTACAGGGTCCATGGAGCATTGTGAATACATAGGCCATGGAACAATGTGATGACAGGGGTCATGGAGCATTGTGATGACAGGGTCATGGAGCATTGTGATTACAGGTGTTAAGGGGCACTGTGATGACAGGGGGCATGGAGCATTGTGATGAAAATTGTCCTGGAGCATTGTGATGACAGCGGTCACAGAGAGTTGGGATGAAAGGTATCATGCAGCATTGTGATGACAACTGTCATGGATCATTTTGATGACAGGGGTCATGGATTATTCTGATAACAAGGTTCATAAAGCAATTTGATGACATGGGTCATGGAGCATTGTCTTGACACGGGCATGGAGCATTGTAATGATAGGATATCTGGAGCATTGTGATGAAAAGGGGATGGAGCATTTTGATGACAGGGTCCAAGGAGCATTGTGCTGACAATGGCATGGAGCATTGTGATGAAAAGGGTACTGGAGCACTGTGAGGAAAGGAGTCATGGATCAATGTGATGACAGGGGTCATGGAGCTTTGTGATGACAACGGTCATGGAGCACTGTGATGACAGTGGTCATGGAGCTTTGTGATGACAAGCGTCATGGATCATTGGGATGACAGGGGTCATGGAGCTTTGTGATGACAAGGGTCATGGATCATTGTGATGACAGGGGTCATGGAGCTTTGTGATGACAAGGTTCATGGAGCATTGTGATGACACGGTCAAGGAACATTGCGATGACAAGAATTCTGGAGCATTGTGATGAAAGGGCAAGGAGCATTGTGATTAAAGGTGACAAGGAGCATTGTGATGATATGGGCAGAGAACTTTGTGATGACAGGGGTCATGGAGCATTGTGATGAAAAGTGCCATCGAATATTGTGCTGACAGGGATCATGGAGCATTTTGGTAAGAGAGGCCTTGGAGATTTGTGAAGGCAGGCGTCATGGGGCATTGTGATTTCAGCGGTCTTGGAGCATTGTGATGAAAGGGGTCATGGAGCACTGTGATTACAGGAGCCATGGAGCATTGTGAATACAAAGACTATGGAGCATTGAGACGACAGGGTTCATGGAGCATTGTGATGAAAGTGATCATGGATCATTGTGGTGACAAGTGTCCTGGAACCTTGTGATGACACGGTTCATGGAGCATTGTGATGACAAGGACCATGGCGAATTGTGATGACATCTGTCATGGGGCATTGTGATGACAGTGGTAATCTAGAATTGTGATGAAAGTTATCATGGAGCACTGTGATGACAGGGGCCATGGAACATTGTGATGACAAAGGCCATGGAGCATTGTGATGACAAGCGTCATGGGGCATTTTGATGACATTGGCATGGAGCATTATGATGACAAGAGTTCTGGAGCATTTTGATGACAAGGGCATGGAGAATTGTGATGACAGGGGCCATGGAACATTGTGATGACAAAGGCCATGGAGCATTGGGATGACAAGTGTCATGGGGCATTTTGATGACATTGGCATGGAGCATTATGATGACAAGAGTTCTGGAGAATTTTGATGACAAGGGCATGGAGCATTGTGATGACAGGGCCCATGGAGCATTGCGATGAAAAGGGCAGGGAAAACTGTGATGACTGGGTTCATGGAGCATTGTGATGAAAGGGGCCATGGAGCATTGAGATGACAGGCGTCATGAGGCATGGTGATGACACTGGTCATGGAGCATTGTGATCAAAGAGATCATGGAGCAATATGATAACAGGGGCCATGGAGCATTGTGATGACAGGTGTATTGGAGCATTGTGATGAAAGTAGTCATGGATCATTGTGATGACATGTGTCCTGGAACACTGTGATGACACAGTTCATCGAGTATTGTGATGACAAGGGTCATAGCGAATTGTGATGACAGGTGTCATGGGGCATTGTGATGACATTGATCATCTAGGAATTGTGATGAAACGTAACATGGAGCACTGTGATGACTGGGGGCATGAAGCATTGTTATGAAAATTGTCCTGGATTATGTGATGACAGCAGTCATGGAGAATTGTGATGACAGGGATTATGCAGCATTGTGTTGACAAGGCTATGGACTATTGTGATGACAATGGTCATGGAGCAATGTGATGAAAGTTTTCATGGAACATCGTGATGAAAAGTGCCTGGGAGCATTGTGACGATAAAGGCCAAGGAGCATTGTGATGACAAGTGTCATGGAGCATTGTAATGAAAGGTTTCATTGTGCACTGTGATGACAAGGGGGATGGAGTATTGTGATGAAACTGGTCCTGGAGCATTGTGATAACAGAAGCCGTGGAGCATTGTGATGACAGGCATCATGGAGCATTGTGAAGAAAGGGACGATGGGGAATTGTAATGACAATAGAGAAATGTGATGAAAATGGTCAGCAAGCATAGTGATTAAAGTGGTCATTGAGAATTGTGATGAAAAGCGACATAGAGCATTGTGATGACAAAGGTCAGGGAGAACTGTGATGACCAGGGTCATGTAGCATTGTGATGACACGGTCATGGAACATTGTGATGACAAGAATTCTGGAGCATTGTGATGACAAGGGCCATGGAGCATTGTGATGCCACGGTCATGGAACATTGTGATGACAAGAATTCTGGAGCATTGTGAGGAAAAAGTCATGGAGCATTTTGATTATAGGGGACATGGAACATTGTGATGACAAAGGCTATGGAGCACTGTGGTGACAGGTGTCATGGAGCATTGAGATGAAACGGGTCATGGACCATTATGATGACAGTGGTCATGGAGAATTGTGATGACAGTGGCCACGGGGAATTTGGATGAAAGGCGTACTGGAGCATTTTGAGGAAATGTTTCATGGAGACTTGTGATGACAAGGGCAGTTGAGCATCATGATGACAGGGGTCATGGGGCATTGTGCTGAAAGCGGTCATGGAGCATTGCGATGAAAAGCGCTATGGAGCATTGTGATGACAAGGGCCATGGAGCAATGTGAATACAAGGGACATGGAGCCTTGTGATGACAAGGGTCATGGATCATTGTAAAAACAGATATCTTTGGGCATTGTGATGACAGGGGCATGGAGCATTTTTATGTAAGTTGCCATGGACAATTGTGATGAAAGGGATCATGTGGATTTGTAATGACAAGGGCCATGGAGCATTGGGATGAAACAAATCTTGGAGTATTTTGATGAGAGTTGTCATGGAACATTGCGATGAAAAGCACCAAGGAACATTGTGATGACAAGGGCCATCGAGCATTGTGATGACAAGTGTCATGGAGCATTGTGATGACAGGTGTCATGGAGCATCGTGATGACAAATGCCATGGAGAATTGTGATAAGAGGTGGCATTGGGCATTGTGATGAAAGGGGTCATGGAGTACTGTGATTACAGGGGCCATGGAGCATTGTGATAACAAGTGACATGGAGAATAGTGATGACAGGCGTCATAGAGCATTGTGATGACAAGTGCCATTTAGCATTTTGATGACAGGAGTCATCAGGCATTGTGTTGACAGGAGTCACGGAGCATTGTGATGACATGGGCCATGGAGCATTGTGAAGACAAGATTCGTGGAGCATTGTGATGACACGGGCATGAAGCATGGTGATGAAAACAGACCTGGAGCATTGTGATGACAAGGGCATGGAGCATTGTGATTACAGGAGACATGGAACATTGTGATGTTATTGGCAGGGATCGTTGTGATTACAGGGATCATAGAGCATTGTGATGACAACTGTCATGCAATATTTTGCTGACACAGATCATGGAGCATTTTGATGAGAGTGGCCTTGGAGCACAGTGATGAGAAACGTCATGGGTCATTACGGTGACAGTGGTCAAGGAGCATTGTGATGAAAGTGTTCATGGAGCAATGCGATTATCGGGACAATGGAACATTGGGAATACAAAGGCCATGGAGCATTGAGATAACAGAGTTCATGGGGCATTGTGATGAATGTTGTCATGGATCTCTTTGATGACAAGTGTCCTGAAACCTAGTGATGACACGGTTCATACAGCATTGAGATAACAAGGGCCAAGGCGAATTGTGATGACACGTGTCTTGGGGCATTGTGATGACATTGGTCACCTTGCATTGTGATGACAATGGTCATGTAGAATTTTGATTAAAGTTACCATGGATCACTGTGATGCCAAAGGCCAAGGAACATTTTGATGACAAATGTCATTGAGCAATGGGATGACACGGGAATGGAGTATTATGCTGACAAGTGTTCTGGAGCATTGTGATTACAGGGGCCATGGAGCATTGTGATGACAAAGGCATGGAGCATTGTGATGACAGGGGTCATTGAGCATTGTGATTACAAGACCATGAGGCATTGTGATGACAGGGGCCTTGGAGCATTGTGATGACAATGGTCATCAAGCATAGTGATGACAGGGGTCATAGAGCATTGTGATGAGAAAGACCATGGAGCATGGTGATGACAGAGGCCATGGAACATTGTGGTGACAAGGCCATGTACCACTGTGATTACAAGGGTCATGGAGCATTGTGATGACAAGAGCAGGGAACCTTGTGGTGACCAGGGTCATGGAGACTTTTGATGACAACTTTCATGGAACGTTGTGATGACAGGGTTCATGGACCATTGTGTTGAAAGGGAACATGGAGCAGTGTGATTACAGGGTCCATGGAGCATTGTGAATACATAGGCCATGGAACAATGTGATGACAGGGGTCATGGAGCATTGTGATGACAGGGTCATGGAGCATTGTGATTACAGGTGTTAAGGGGCACTGTGATGACAGGGGGCATGGAGCATTGTGATGAAAATTGTCCTGGAGCATTGTGATGACAGCGGTCACAGAGAGTTGGGATGAAAGGTATCATGCAGCATTGTGATGACAACTGTCATGGATCATTTTGATGACAGGGGTCATGGATTATTCTGATAACAAGGTTCATAAAGCAATTTGATGACATGGGTCATGGAGCATTGTCTTGACACGGGCATGGAGCATTGTAATGATAGGATATCTGGAGCATTGTGATGAAAAGGGGATGGAGCATTTTGATGACAGGGTCCAAGGAGCATTGTGCTGACAATGGCATGGAGCATTGTGATGAAAAGGGTACTGGAGCACTGTGAGGAAAGGAGTCATGGATCAATGTGATGACAGGGGTCATGGAGCTTTGTGATGACAACGGTCATGGAGCATTGTGATGACAGTGGTCATGGAGCTTTGTGATGACAAGCGTCATGGATCATTGGGATGACAGGGGTCATGGAGCTTTGTGATGACAAGGGTCATGGATCATTGTGATGACAGGGGTCATGGAGCTTTGTGATGACAAGGTTCATGGAGCATTGTGATGACACGGTCAAGGAACATTGCGATGACAAGAATTCTGGAGCATTGTGATGAAAGGGCAAGGAGCATTGTGATTAAAGGTGACAAGGAGCATTGTGATGATATGGGCAGAGAACTTTGTGATGACAGGGGTCATGGAGCATTGTGATGAAAAGTGCCATCGAATATTGTGCTGACAGGGATCATGGAGCATTTTGGTAAGAGAGGCCTTGGAGATTTGTGAAGGCAGGCGTCATGGGGCATTGTGATGACAGCGGTCTTGGAGCATTGTGATGAAAGGGGTCATGGAGCACTGTGATTACAGGAGCCATGGAGCATTGTGAATACAAAGACTATGGAGCATTGAGACGACAGGGTTCATGGAGCATTGTGATGAAAGTGATCATGGATCATTGTGATGACAAGTGTCCTGGAACCTTGTGATGACACGGTTCATGGAGCATTGTGATGACAAGGACCATGGCGAATTGTGATGACATCTGTCATGGGGCATTGTGATGACAGTGGTAATCTAGAATTGTGATGAAAGTTATCATGGAGCACTGTGATGACAGGGGCCATGGAACATTGTGATGACAAAGGCCATGGAGCATTGTGATGACAAGCGTCATGGGGCATTTTGATGACATTGGCATGGAGCATTATGATGACAAGAGTTCTGGAGCATTTTGATGACAAGGGCATGGAGAATTGTGATGACAGGGGCCATGGAACATTGTGATGACAAAGGCCATGGAGCATTGGGATGACAAGTGTCATGGGGCATTTTGATGACATTGGCATGGAGCATTATGATGACAAGAGTTCTGGAGAATTTTGATGACAAGGGCATGGAGCATTGTGATGACAGGGCCCATGGAGCATTGCGATGAAAAGGGCAGGGAAAACTGTGATGACTGGGTTCATGGAGCATTGTGATGAAAGGGGCCATGGAGCATTGAGATGACAGGCGTCATGAGGCATGGTGATGACACTGGTCATGGAGCATTGTGATCAAAGAGATCATGGAGCAATATGATAACAGGGGCCATGGAGCATTGTGATGACAGGTGTATTGGAGCATTGTGATGAAAGTAGTCATGGATCATTGTGATGACATGTGTCCTGGAACACTGTGATGACACAGTTCATCGAGTATTGTGATGACAAGGGTCATAGCGAATTGTGATGACAGGTGTCATGGGGCATTGTGATGACATTGATCATCTAGGAATTGTGATGAAACGTAACATGGAGCACTGTGATGACTGGGGGCATGAAGCATTGTTATGAAAATTGTCCTGGATTATGTGATGACAGCAGTCATGGAGAATTGTGATGACAGGGATTATGCAGCATTGTGTTGACAAGGCTATGGACTATTGTGATGACAATGGTCATGGAGCAATGTGATGAAAGTTTTCATGGAACATCGTGATGAAAAGTGCCTGGGAGCATTGTGACGATAAAGGCCAAGGAGCATTGTGATGACAAGTGTCATGGAGCATTGTAATGAAAGGTTTCATTGTGCACTGTGATGACAAGGGGGATGGAGTATTGTGATGAAACTGGTCCTGGAGCATTGTGATAACAGAAGCCGTGGAGCATTGTGATGACAGGCATCATGGAGCATTGTGAAGAAAGGGACGATGGGGAATTGTAATGACAATAGAGAAATGTGATGAAAATGGTCAGCAAGCATAGTGATTAAAGTGGTCATTGAGAATTGTGATGAAAAGCGACATAGAGCATTGTGATGACAAAGGTCAGGGAGAACTGTGATGACCAGGGTCATGTAGCATTGTGATGACACGGTCATGGAACATTGTGATGACAAGAATTCTGGAGCATTGTGATGACAAAGGCCATGGAGCATTGTGATGCCACGGTCATGGAACATTGTGATGACAAGAATTCTGGAGCATTGTGAGGAAAAAGTCATGGAGCATTTTGATTATAGGGGACATGGAACATTGTGATGACAAAGGCTATGGAGCACTGTGGTGACAGGTGTCATGGAGCATTGAGATGAAACGGGTCAGGGACCATTATGATGACAGTGGTCATGGAGAATTGTGATGACAGTGGCCACGGGGAATTTGGATGAAAGGCGTACTGGAGCATTTTGAGGAAATGTTTCATGGAGACTTGTGATGACAAGGGCAGTTGAGCATCATGATGACAGGGGTCATGGGGCATTGTGCTGAAAGCGGTCATGGAGCATTGCGATGAAAAGCGCTATGGAGCATTGTGATGACAAGGGCCATGGAGCAATGTGAATACAAGGGACATGGAGCCTTGTGATGACAAGGGTCATGGATCATTGTAAAAACAGATATCTTTGGGCATTGTGATGACAGGGGCATGGAGCATTTTTATGTAAGTTGCCATGGACAATTGTGATGAAAGGGATCATGTGGATTTGTAATGACAAGGGCCATGGAGCATTGGGATGAAACAAATCTTGGAGTATTTTGATGAGAGTTGTCATGGAACATTGCGATGAAAAGCACCAAGGAACATTGTGATGACAAGGGCCATCGAGCATTGTGATGACAAGTGTCATGGAGCATTGTGATGACAGGTGTCATGGAGCATCGTGATGACAAATGCCATGGAGAATTGTGATAAGAGGTGGCATTGGGCATTGTGATGAAAGGGGTCATGGAGTACTGTGATTACAGGGGCCATGGAGCATTGTGATAACAAGTGACATGGAGAATAGTGATGACAGGCGTCATAGAGCATTGTGATGACAAGTGCCATTTAGCATTTTGATGACAGGAGTCATCAGGCATTGTGTTGACAGGAGTCACGGAGCATTGTGATGACATGGGCCATGGAGCATTGTGAAGACAAGATTCGTGGAGCATTGTGATGACACGGGCATGAAGCATGGTGATGAAAACAGACCTGGAGCATTGTGATGACAAGGGCATGGAGCATTGTGATTACAGGAGACATGGAACATTGTGATGTTATTGGCAGGGATCGTTGTGATTACAGGGATCATAGAGCATTGTGATGACAACTGTCATGCAATATTTTGCTGACACAGATCATGGAGCATTTTGATGAGAGTGGCCTTGGAGCACAGTGATGAGAAACGTCATGGGTCATTACGGTGACAGTGGTCAAGGAGCATTGTGATGAAAGTGTTCATGGAGCAATGCGATTATCGGGACAATGGAACATTGGGAATACAAAGGCCATGGAGCATTGAGATAACAGAGTTCATGGGGCATTGTGATGAATGTTGTCATGGATCTCTTTGATGACAAGTGTCCTGAAACCTAGTGATGACACGGTTCATACAGCATTGAGATAACAAGGGCCAAGGCGAATTGTGATGACACGTGTCTTGGGGCATTGTGATGACATTGGTCACCTTGCATTGTGATGACAATGGTCATGTAGAATTTTGATTAAAGTTACCATGGATCACTGTGATGCCAAAGGCCAAGGAACATTTTGATGACAAATGTCATTGAGCAATGGGATGACACGGGAATGGAGTATTATGCTGACAAGTGTTCTGGAGCATTGTGATTACAGGGGCCATGGAGCATTGTGATGACAAAGGCATGGAGCATTGTGATGACAGGGGTCATTGAGCATTGTGATTACAAGACCATGAGGCATTGTGATGACAGGGGCCTTGGAGCATTGTGATGACAATGGTCATCAAGCATAGTGATGACAGGGGTCATAGAGCATTGTGATGAGAAAGACCATGGAGCATGGTGATGACAGAGGCCATGGAACATTGTGGTGACAAGGCCATGTACCACTGTGATTACAAGGGTCATGGAGCATTGTGATGACAAGAGCAGGGAACCTTGTGGTGACCAGGGTCATGGAGACTTTTGATGACAACTTTCATGGAACGTTGTGATGACAGGGTTCATGGACCATTGTGTTGAAAGGGAACATGGAGCAGTGTGATTACAGGGTCCATGGAGCATTGTGAATACATAGGCCATGGAACAATGTGATGACAGGGGTCATGGAGCATTGTGATGACAGGGTCATGGAGCATTGTGATTACAGGTGTTAAGGGGCACTGTGATGACAGGGGGCATGGAGCATTGTGATGAAAATTGTCCTGGAGCATTGTGATGACAGCGGTCACAGAGAGTTGGGATGAAAGGTATCATGCAGCATTGTGATGACAACTGTCATGGATCATTTTGATGACAGGGGTCATGGATTATTCTGATAACAAGGTTCATAAAGCAATTTGATGACATGGGTCATGGAGCATTGTCTTGACACGGGCATGGAGCATTGTAATGATAGGATATCTGGAGCATTGTGATGAAAAGGGGATGGAGCATTTTGATGACAGGGTCCAAGGAGCATTGTGCTGACAATGGCATGGAGCATTGTGATGAAAAGGGTACTGGAGCACTGTGAGGAAAGGAGTCATGGATCAATGTGATGACAGGGGTCATGGAGCTTTGTGATGACAACGGTCATGGAGCACTGTGATGACAGTGGTCATGGAGCTTTGTGATGACAAGCGTCATGGATCATTGGGATGACAGGGGTCATGGAGCTTTGTGATGACAAGGGTCATGGATCATTGTGATGACAGGGGTCATGGAGCTTTGTGATGACAAGGTTCATGGAGCATTGTGATGACACGGTCAAGGAACATTGCGATGACAAGAATTCTGGAGCATTGTGATGAAAGGGCAAGGAGCATTGTGATTAAAGGTGACAAGGAGCATTGTGATGATATGGGCAGAGAACTTTGTGATGACAGGGGTCATGGAGCATTGTGATGAAAAGTGCCATCGAATATTGTGCTGACAGGGATCATGGAGCATTTTGGTAAGAGAGGCCTTGGAGATTTGTGAAGGCAGGCGTCATGGGGCATTGTGATTTCAGCGGTCTTGGAGCATTGTGATGAAAGGGGTCATGGAGCACTGTGATTACAGGAGCCATGGAGCATTGTGAATACAAAGACTATGGAGCATTGAGACGACAGGGTTCATGGAGCATTGTGATGAAAGTGATCATGGATCATTGTGGTGACAAGTGTCCTGGAACCTTGTGATGACACGGTTCATGGAGCATTGTGATGACAAGGACCATGGCGAATTGTGATGACATCTGTCATGGGGCATTGTGATGACAGTGGTAATCTAGAATTGTGATGAAAGTTATCATGGAGCACTGTGATGACAGGGGCCATGGAACATTGTGATGACAAAGGCCATGGAGCATTGTGATGACAAGCGTCATGGGGCATTTTGATGACATTGGCATGGAGCATTATGATGACAAGAGTTCTGGAGCATTTTGATGACAAGGGCATGGAGAATTGTGATGACAGGGGCCATGGAACATTGTGATGACAAAGGCCATGGAGCATTGGGATGACAAGTGTCATGGGGCATTTTGATGACATTGGCATGGAGCATTATGATGACAAGAGTTCTGGAGAATTTTGATGACAAGGGCATGGAGCATTGTGATGACAGGGCCCATGGAGCATTGCGATGAAAAGGGCAGGGAAAACTGTGATGACTGGGTTCATGGAGCATTGTGATGAAAGGGGCCATGGAGCATTGAGATGACAGGCGTCATGAGGCATGGTGATGACACTGGTCATGGAGCATTGTGATCAAAGAGATCATGGAGCAATATGATAACAGGGGCCATGGAGCATTGTGATGACAGGTGTATTGGAGCATTGTGATGAAAGTAGTCATGGATCATTGTGATGACATGTGTCCTGGAACACTGTGATGACACAGTTCATCGAGTATTGTGATGACAAGGGTCATAGCGAATTGTGATGACAGGTGTCATGGGGCATTGTGATGACATTGATCATCTAGGAATTGTGATGAAACGTAACATGGAGCACTGTGATGACTGGGGGCATGAAGCATTGTTATGAAAATTGTCCTGGATTATGTGATGACAGCAGTCATGGAGAATTGTGATGACAGGGATTATGCAGCATTGTGTTGACAAGGCTATGGACTATTGTGATGACAATGGTCATGGAGCAATGTGATGAAAGTTTTCATGGAACATCGTGATGAAAAGTGCCTGGGAGCATTGTGACGATAAAGGCCAAGGAGCATTGTGATGACAAGTGTCATGGAGCATTGTAATGAAAGGTTTCATTGTGCACTGTGATGACAAGGGGGATGGAGTATTGTGATGAAACTGGTCCTGGAGCATTGTGATAACAGAAGCCGTGGAGCATTGTGATGACAGGCATCATGGAGCATTGTGAAGAAAGGGACGATGGGGAATTGTAATGACAATAGAGAAATGTGATGAAAATGGTCAGCAAGCATAGTGATTAAAGTGGTCATTGAGAATTGTGATGAAAAGCGACATAGAGCATTGTGATGACAAAGGTCAGGGAGAACTGTGATGACCAGGGTCATGTAGCATTGTGATGACACGGTCATGGAACATTGTGATGACAAGAATTCTGGAGCATTGTGATGACAAGGGCCATGGAGCATTGTGATGCCACGGTCATGGAACATTGTGATGACAAGAATTCTGGAGCATTGTGAGGAAAAAGTCATGGAGCATTTTGATTATAGGGGACATGGAACATTGTGATGACAAAGGCTATGGAGCACTGTGGTGACAGGTGTCATGGAGCATTGAGATGAAACGGGTCATGGACCATTATGATGACAGTGGTCATGGAGAATTGTGATGACAGTGGCCACGGGGAATTTGGATGAAAGGCGTACTGGAGCATTTTGAGGAAATGTTTCATGGAGACTTGTGATGACAAGGGCAGTTGAGCATCATGATGACAGGGGTCATGGGGCATTGTGCTGAAAGCGGTCATGGAGCATTGCGATGAAAAGCGCTATGGAGCATTGTGATGACAAGGGCCATGGAGCAATGTGAATACAAGGGACATGGAGCCTTGTGATGACAAGGGTCATGGATCATTGTAAAAACAGATATCTTTGGGCATTGTGATGACAGGGGCATGGAGCATTTTTATGTAAGTTGCCATGGACAATTGTGATGAAAGGGATCATGTGGATTTGTAATGACAAGGGCCATGGAGCATTGGGATGAAACAAATCTTGGAGTATTTTGATGAGAGTTGTCATGAAACATTGCGATGAAAAGCACCAAGGAACATTGTGATGACAAGGGCCATCGAGCATTGTGATGACAAGTGTCATGGAGCATTGTGATGACAGGTGTCATGGAGCATCGTGATGACAAATGCCATGGAGAATTGTGATAAGAGGTGGCACTGGGCATTGTGATGAAAGGGGTCATGGAATACTGTGATTACAGGGGCCATGGAGCATTGTGATAACAAGTGACATGCAGAATAGTGATGACAGGCGTCATAGAGCATTGTGATGACAAGTGCCATTTAGCATTTTGATGACAGGAGTCATCAGGCATTGTGTTGACAGGAGTCACGGAGCATTGTGATGACATGGGCCATGGAGCATTGTGAAGACAAGATTCGTGGAGCATTGTGATGACACGGGCATGAAGCATGGTGATGAAAACAGACCTGGAGCATTGTGATGACAAGGGCATGGAGAATTGTGATTACAGGAGACATGGAACATTGTGATGTTATTGGCAGGGATCGTTGTGATTACAGGGATCATAGAGCATTGTGATGACAACTGTCATGCAATATTTTGCTGACACAGATCATGGAGCATTTTGATGAGAGTGGCCTTGGAGCACAGTGATGAGAAACGTCATGGGTCATTACGGTGACAGTGGTCAAGGAGCATTGTGATGAAAGTGTTCATGGAGCAATGCGATTATCGGGACAATGGAACATTGGGAATACAAAGGCCATGGAGCATTGAGATAACAGAGTTCATGGGGCATTGTGATGAATGTTGTCATGGATCTCTTTGATGACAAGTGTCCTGAAACCTAGTGATGACACGGTTCATACAGCATTGAGATAACAAGGGCCAAGGCGAATTGTGATGACACGTGTCTTGGGGCATTGTGATGACATTGGTCACCTTGCATTGTGATGACAATGGTCATGTAGAATTTTGATTAAAGTTACCATGGATCACTGTGATGCCAAAGGCCAAGGAACATTTTGATGACAAATGTCATTGAGCAATGGGATGACACGGGAATGGAGTATTATGCTGACAAGTGTTCTGGAGCATTGTGATTACAGGGGCCATGGAGCATTGTGATGACAAAGGCATGGAGCATTGTGATGACAGGGGTCATTGAGCATTGTGATTACAAGACCATGAGGCATTGTGATGACAGGGGCCTTGGAGCATTGTGATGACAATGGTCGTCAAGCATAGTGATGACAGGGGTCATAGAGCATTGTGATGAGAAAGACCATGGAGCATGGTGATGACAGAGGCCATGGAACATTGTGGTGACAAGGCCATGTACCACTGTGATTACAAGGGTCATGGAGCATTGTGATGACAAGAGCAGGGAACCTTGTGGTGACCAGGGTCATGGAGACTTTTGATGACAACTTTCATGGAACGTTGTGATGACAGGGTTCATGGACCATTGTGTTGAAAGGGAACATGGAGCAGTGTGATTACAGGGTCCATGGAGCATTGTGAATACATAGGCCATGGAACAATGTGATGACAGGGGTCATGGAGCATTGTGATGACAGGGTCATGGAGCATTGTGATTACAGGTGTTAAGGGGCACTGTGATGACAGGGGGCATGGAGCATTGTGATGAAAATTGTCCTGGAGCATTGTGATGACAGCGGTCACAGAGAGTTGGGATGAAAGGTATCATGCAGCATTGTGATGACAACTGTCATGGATCATTTTGATGACAGGGGTCATGGATTATTCTGATAACAAGGTTCATAAAGCAATTTGATGACATGGGTCATGGAGCATTGTCTTGACACGGGCATGGAGCATTGTAATGATAGGATATCTGGAGCATTGTGATGAAAAGGGGATGGAGCATTTTGATGACAGGGTCCAAGGAGCATTGTGCTGACAATGGCATGGAGCATTGTGATGAAAAGGGTACTGGAGCACTGTGAGGAAAGGAGTCATGGATCAATGTGATGACAGGGGTCATGGAGCTTTGTGATGACAACGGTCATGGAGCATTGTGATGACAGTGGTCATGGAGCTTTGTGATGACAAGCGTCATGGATCATTGGGATGACAGGGGTCATGGAGCTTTGTGATGACAAGGGTCATGGATCATTGTGATGACAGGGGTCATGGAGCTTTGTGATGACAAGGTTCATGGAGCATTGTGATGACACGGTCAAGGAACATTGCGATGACAAGAATTCTGGAGCATTGTGATGAAAGGGCAAGGAGCATTGTGATTAAAGGTGACAAGGAGCATTGTGATGATATGGGCAGAGAACTTTGTGATGACAGGGGTCATGGAGCATTGTGATGAAAAGTGCCATCGAATATTGTGCTGACAGGGATCATGGAGCATTTTGGTAAGAGAGGCCTTGGAGATTTGTGAAGGCAGGCGTCATGGGGCATTGTGATGACAGCGGTCTTGGAGCATTGTGATGAAAGGGGTCATGGAGCACTGTGATTACAGGAGCCATGGAGCATTGTGAATACAAAGACTATGGAGCATTGAGACGACAGGGTTCATGGAGCATTGTGATGAAAGTGATCATGGATCATTGTGATGACAAGTGTCCTGGAACCTTGTGATGACACGGTTCATGGAGCATTGTGATGACAAGGACCATGGCGAATTGTGATGACATCTGTCATGGGGCATTGTGATGACAGTGGTAATCTAGAATTGTGATGAAAGTTATCATGGAGCACTGTGATGACAGGGGCCATGGAACATTGTGATGACAAAGGCCATGGAGCATTGTGATGACAAGTGTCATGGGGCATTTTGATGACATTGGCATGGAGCATTATGATGACAAGAGTTCTGGAGCATTTTGATGACAAGGGCATGGAGAATTGTGATGACCGGGGCCATGGAACATTGTGATGACAAAGGCCATGGAGCATTGGGATGACAAGTGTCATGGGGCATTTTGATGACATTGGCATGGAGCATTATGATGACAAGAGTTCTGGAGAATTTTGATGACAAGGGCATGGAGCATTGTGATGACAGGGCCCATGGAGCATTGCGATGAAAAGGGCAGGGAAAACTGTGATGACTGGGTTCATGGAGCATTGTGATGAAAGGGGCCATGGAGCATTGAGATGACAGGCGTCATGAGGCATGGTGATGACACTGGTCATGGAGCATTGTGATCAAAGAGATCATGGAGCAATATGATAACAGGGGCCATGGAGCATTGTGATGACAGGTGTATTGGAGCATTGTGATGAAAGTAGTCATGGATCATTGTGATGACATGTGTCCTGGAACACTGTGATGACACAGTTCATCGAGTATTGTGATGACAAGGGTCATAGCGAATTGTGATGACAGGTGTCATGGGGCATTGTGATGACATTGATCATCTAGGAATTGTGATGAAACGTAACATGGAGCACTGTGATGACTGGGGGCATGAAGCATTGTTATGAAAATTGTCCTGGATTATGTGATGACAGCAGTCATGGAGAATTGTGATGACAGGGATTATGCAGCATTGTGTTGACAAGGCTATGGACTATTGTGATGACAATGGTCATGGAGCAATGTGATGAAAGTTTTCATGGAACATCGTGATGAAAAGTGCCTGGGAGCATTGTGACGATAAAGGCCAAGGAGCATTGTGATGACAAGTGTCATGGAGCATTGTAATGAAAGGTTTCATTGTGCACTGTGATGACAAGGGGGATGGAGTATTGTGATGAAACTGGTCCTGGAGCATTGTGATAACAGAAGCCGTGGAGCATTGTGATGACAGGCATCATGGAGCATTGTGAAGAAAGGGACGATGGGGAATTGTAATGACAATAGAGAAATGTGATGAAAATGGTCAGCAAGCATAGTGATTAAAGTGGTCATTGAGAATTGTGATGAAAAGCGACATAGAGCATTGTGATGACAAAGGTCAGGGAGAACTGTGATGACCAGGGTCATGTAGCATTGTGATGACACGGTCATGGAACATTGTGATGACAAGAATTCTGGAGCATTGTGATGACAAGGGCCATGGAGCATTGTGATGCCACGGTCATGGAACATTGTGATGACAAGAATTCTGGAGCATTGTGAGGAAAAAGTCATGGAGCATTTTGATTATAGGGGACATGGAACATTGTGATGACAAAGGCTATGGAGCACTGTAGTGACAGGTGTCATGGAGCATTGAGATGAAACGGGTCAGGGACCATTATGATGACAGTGGTCATGGAGAATTGTGATGACAGTGGCCACGGGGAATTTGGATGAAAGGCGTACTGGAGCATTTTGAGGAAATGTTTCATGGAGACTTGTGATGACAAGGGCAGTTGAGCATCATGATGACAGGGGTCATGGGGCATTGTGCTGAAAGCGGTCATGGAGCATTGCGATGAAAAGCGCTATGGAGCATTGTGATGACAAGGGCCATGGAGCAATGTGAATACAAGGGACATGGAGCCTTGTGATGACAAGGGTCATGGATCATTGTAAAAACAGATATCTTTGGGCATTGTGATGACAGGGGCATGGAGCATTTTTATGTAAGTTGCCATGGACAATTGTGATGAAAGGGATCATGTGGATTTGTAATGACAAGGGCCATGGAGCATTGGGATGAAACAAATCTTGGAGTATTTTGATGAGAGTTGTCATGGAACATTGCGATGAAAAGCACCAAGGAACATTGTGATGACAAGGGCCATCGAGCATTGTGATGACAAGTGTCATGGAGCATTGTGATGACAGGTGTCATGGAGCATCGTGATGACAAATGCCATGGAGAATTGTGATAAGAGGTGGCATTGGGCATTGTGATGAAAGGGGTCATGGAGTACTGTGATTACAGGGGCCATGGAGCATTGTGATAACAAGTGACATGGAGAATAGTGATGACAGGCGTCATAGAGCATTGTGATGACAAGTGCCATTTAGCATTTTGATGACAGGAGTCATCAGGCATTGTGTTGACAGGAGTCACGGAGCATTGTGATGACATGGGCCATGGAGCATTGTGAAGACAAGATTCGTGGAGCATTGTGATGACACGGGCATGAAGCATGGTGATGAAAACAGACCTGGAGCATTGTGATGACAAGGGCATGGAGCATTGTGATTACAGGAGACATGGAACATTGTGATGTTATTGGCAGGGATCGTTGTGATTACAGGGATCATAGAGCATTGTGATGACAACTGTCATGCAATATTTTGCTGACACAGATCATGGAGCATTTTGATGAGAGTGGCCTTGGAGCACAGTGATGAGAAACGTCATGGGTCATTACGGTGACAGTGGTCAAGGAGCATTGTGATGAAAGTGTTCATGGAGCAATGCGATTATCGGGACAATGGAACATTGGGAATACAAAGGCCATGGAGCATTGAGATAACAGAGTTCATGGGGCATTGTGATGAATGTTGTCATGGATCTCTTTGATGACAAGTGTCCTGAAACCTAGTGATGACACGGTTCATACAGCATTGAGATAACAAGGGCCAAGGCGAATTGTGATGACACGTGTCTTGGGGCATTGTGATGACATTGGTCACCTTGCATTGTGATGACAATGGTCATGTAGAATTTTGATTAAAGTTACCATGGATCACTGTGATGCCAAAGGCCAAGGAACATTTTGATGACAAATGTCATTGAGCAATGGGATGACACGGGAATGGAGTATTATGCTGACAAGTGTTCTGGAGCATTGTGATTACAGGGGCCATGGAGCATTGTGATGACAAAGGCATGGAGCATTGTGATGACAGGGGTCATTGAGCATTGTGATTACAAGACCATGAGGCATTGTGATGACAGGGGCCTTGGAGCATTGTGATGACAATGGTCATCAAGCATAGTGATGACAGGGGTCATAGAGCATTGTGATGAGAAAGACCATGGAGCATGGTGATGACAGAGGCCATGGAACATTGTGGTGACAAGGCCATGTACCACTGTGATTACAAGGGTCATGGAGCATTGTGATGACAAGAGCAGGGAACCTTGTGGTGACCAGGGTCATGGAGACTTTTGATGACAACTTTCATGGAACGTTGTGATGACAGGGTTCATGGACCATTGTGTTGAAAGGGAACATGGAGCAGTGTGATTACAGGGTCCATGGAGCATTGTGAATACATAGGCCATGGAACAATGTGATGACAGGGGTCATGGAGCATTGTGATGACAGGGTCATGGAGCATTGTGATTACAGGTGTTAAGGGGCACTGTGATGACAGGGGGCATGGAGCATTGTGATGAAAATTGTCCTGGAGCATTGTGATGACAGCGGTCACAGAGAGTTGGGATGAAAGGTATCATGCAGCATTGTGATGACAACTGTCATGGATCATTTTGATGACAGGGGTCATGGATTATTCTGATAACAAGGTTCATAAAGCAATTTGATGACATGGGTCATGGAGCATTGTCTTGACACGGGCATGGAGCATTGTAATGATAGGATATCTGGAGCATTGTGATGAAAAGGGGATGGAGCATTTTGATGACAGGGTCCAAGGAGCATTGTGCTGACAATGGCATGGAGCATTGTGATGAAAAGGGTACTGGAGCACTGTGAGGAAAGGAGTCATGGATCAATGTGATGACAGGGGTCATGGAGCTTTGTGATGACAACGGTCATGGAGCACTGTGATGACAGTGGTCATGGAGCTTTGTGATGACAAGCGTCATGGATCATTGGGATGACAGGGGTCATGGAGCTTTGTGATGACAAGGGTCATGGATCATTGTGATGACAGGGGTCATGGAGCTTTGTGATGACAAGGTTCATGGAGCATTGTGATGACACGGTCAAGGAACATTGCGATGACAAGAATTCTGGAGCATTGTGATGAAAGGGCAAGGAGCATTGTGATTAAAGGTGACAAGGAGCATTGTGATGATATGGGCAGAGAACTTTGTGATGACAGGGGTCATGGAGCATTGTGATGAAAAGTGCCATCGAATATTGTGCTGACAGGGATCATGGAGCATTTTGGTAAGAGAGGCCTTGGAGATTTGTGAAGGCAGGCGTCATGGGGCATTGTGATTTCAGCGGTCTTGGAGCATTGTGATGAAAGGGGTCATGGAGCACTGTGATTACAGGAGCCATGGAGCATTGTGAATACAAAGACTATGGAGCATTGAGACGACAGGGTTCATGGAGCATTGTGATGAAAGTGATCATGGATCATTGTGGTGACAAGTGTCCTGGAACCTTGTGATGACACGGTTCATGGAGCATTGTGATGACAAGGACCATGGCGAATTGTGATGACATCTGTCATGGGGCATTGTGATGACAGTGGTAATATAGAATTGTGATGAAAGTTATCATGGAGCACTGTGATGACAGGGGCCATGGAACATTGTGATGACAAAGGCCATGGAGCATTGTGATGACAAGCGTCATGGGGCATTTTGATGACATTGGCATGGAGCATTATGATGACAAGAGTTCTGGAGCATTTTGATGACAAGGGCATGGAGAATTGTGATGACAGGGGCCATGGAACATTGTGATGACAAAGGCCATGGAGCATTGGGATGACAAGTGTCATGGGGCATTTTGATGACATTGGCATGGAGCATTATGATGACAAGAGTTCTGGAGAATTTTGATGACAAGGGCATGGAGCATTGTGATGACAGGGCCCATGGAGCATTGCGATGAAAAGGGCAGGGAAAACTGTGATGACTGGGTTCATGGAGCATTGTGATGAAAGGGGCCATGGAGCATTGAGATGACAGGCGTCATGAGGCATGGTGATGACACTGGTCATGGAGCATTGTGATCAAAGAGATCATGGAGCAATATGATAACAGGGGCCATGGAGCATTGTGATGACAGGTGTATTGGAGCATTGTGATGAAAGTAGTCATGGATCATTGTGATGACATGTGTCCTGGAACACTGTGATGACACAGTTCATCGAGTATTGTGATGACAAGGGTCATAGCGAATTGTGATGACAGGTGTCATGGGGCATTGTGATGACATTGATCATCTAGGAATTGTGATGAAACGTAACATGGAGCACTGTGATGACTGGGGGCATGAAGCATTGTTATGAAAATTGTCCTGGATTATGTGATGACAGCAGTCATGGAGAATTGTGATGACAGGGATTATGCAGCATTGTGTTGACAAGGCTATGGACTATTGTGATGACAATGGTCATGGAGCAATGTGATGAAAGTTTTCATGGAACATCGTGATGAAAAGTGCCTGGGAGCATTGTGACGATAAAGGCCAAGGAGCATTGTGATGACAAGTGTCTTGGAGCATTGTAATGAAAGGTTTCATTGTGCACTGTGATGACAAGGGGGATGGAGTATTGTGATGAAACTGGTCCTGGAGCATTGTGATAACAGAAGCCGTGGAGCATTGTGATGACAGGCATCATGGAGCATTGTGAAGAAAGGGACGATGGGGAATTGTAATGACAATAGAGAAATGTGATGAAAATGGTCAGCAAGCATAGTGATTAAAGTGGTCATTGAGAATTGTGATGAAAAGCGACATAGAGCATTGTGATGACAAAGGTCAGGGAGAACTGTGATGACCAGGGTCATGTAGCATTGTGATGACACGGTCATGGAACATTGTGATGACAAGAATTCTGGAGCATTGTGATGACAAGGGCCATGGAGCATTGTGATGCCACGGTCATGGAACATTGTGATGACAAGAATTCTGGAGCATTGTGAGGAAAAAGTCATGGAGCATTTTGATTATAGGGGACATGGAACATTGTGATGACAAAGGCTATGGAGCACTGTGGTGACAGGTGTCATGGAGCATTGAGATGAAACGGGTCATGGACCATTATGATGACAGTGGTCATGGAGAATTGTGATGACAGTGGCCACGGGGAATTTGGATGAAAGGCGTACTGGAGCATTTTGAGGAAATGTTTCATGGAGACTTGTGATGACAAGGGCAGTTGAGCATCATGATGACAGGGGTCATGGGGCATTGTGCTGAAAGCGGTCATGGAGCATTGCGATGAAAAGCGCTATGGAGCATTGTGATGACAAGGGCCATG
Source organism: Balaenoptera physalus (assembly GCF_965194825.1). NCBI lineage: Eukaryota > Metazoa > Chordata > Mammalia > Artiodactyla > Balaenopteridae > Balaenoptera > Balaenoptera physalus. The sequence continues at coordinate 51,949 of NW_028124621.1, forward strand.
GAGCAATGTGAATACAAGGGACATGGAGCCTTGTGATGACAAGGGTCATGGATCATTGTAAAAACAGATATCTTTGGGCATTGTGATGACAGAGGCATGGAGCATTTTTATGTAAGTTGCCATGGACAATTGTGATGAAAGGGATCATGTGGATTTGTAATGACAAGGGCCATGGAGCATTGGGATGAAACAAATCTTGGAGTATTTTGATGAGAGTTGTCATGAAACATTGCGATGAAAAGCACCAAGGAACATTGTGATGACAAGGGCCATCGAGCATTGTGATGACAAGTGTCATGGAGCATTGTGATGACAGGTGTCATGGAGCATCGTGATGACAAATGCCATGGAGAATTGTGATAAGAGGTGGCACTGGGCATTGTGATGAAAGGGGTCATGGAGTACTGTGATTACAGGGGCCATGGAGCATTGTGATAACAAGTGACATGGAGAATAGTGATGACAGGCGTCATAGAGCATTGTGATGACAAGTGCCATTTAGCATTTTGATGACAGGAGTCATCAGGCATTGTGTTGACAGGAGTCACGGAGCATTGTGATGACATGGGCCATGGAGCATTGTGAAGACAAGATTCGTGGAGCATTGTGATGACACGGGCATGAAGCATGGTGATGAAAACAGACCTGGAGCATTGTGATGACAAGGGCATGGAGCATTGTGATTACAGGAGACATGGAACATTGTGATGTTATTGGCAGGGATCGTTGTGATTACAGGGATCATAGAGCATTGTGATGACAACTGTCATGCAATATTTTGCTGACACAGATCATGGAGCATTTTGATGAGAGTGGCCTTGGAGCACAGTGATGAGAAACGTCATGGGTCATTACGGTGACAGTGGTCAAGGAGCATTGTGATGAAAGTGTTCATGGAGCAATGCGATTATCGGGACAATGGAACATTGGGAATACAAAGGCCATGGAGCATTGAGATAACAGAGTTCATGGGGCATTGTGATGAATGTTGTCATGGATCTCTTTGATGACAAGTGTCCTGAAACCTAGTGATGACACGGTTCATACAGCATTGAGATAACAAGGGCCAAGGCGAATTGTGATGACACGTGTCTTGGGGCATTGTGATGACATTGGTCACCTTGCATTGTGATGACAATGGTCATGTAGAATTTTGATTAAAGTTACCATGGATCACTGTGATGCCAAAGGCCAAGGAACATTTTGATGACAAATGTCATTGAGCAATGGGATGACACGGGAATGGAGTATTATGCTGACAAGTGTTCTGGAGCATTGTGATTACAGGGGCCATGGAGCATTGTGATGACAAAGGCATGGAGCATTGTGATGACAGGGGTCATTGAGCATTGTGATTACAAGACCATGAGGCATTGTGATGACAGGGGCCTTGGAGCATTGTGATGACAATGGTCATCAAGCATAGTGATGACAGGGGTCATAGAGCATTGTGATGAGAAAGACCATGGAGCATGGTGATGACAGAGGCCATGGAACATTGTGGTGACAAGGCCATGTACCACTGTGATTACAAGGGTCATGGAGCATTGTGATGACAAGAGCAGGGAACCTTGTGGTGACCAGGGTCATGGAGACTTTTGATGACAACTTTCATGGAACGTTGTGATGACAGGGTTCATGGACCATTGTGTTGAAAGGGAACATGGAGCAGTGTGATTACAGGGTCCATGGAGCATTGTGAATACATAGGCCATGGAACAATGTGATGACAGGGGTCATGGAGCATTGTGATGACAGGGTCATGGAGCATTGTGATTACAGGTGTTAAGGGGCACTGTGATGACAGGGGGCATGGAGCATTGTGATGAAAATTGTCCTGGAGCATTGTGATGACAGCGGTCACAGAGAGTTGGGATGAAAGGTATCATGCAGCATTGTGATGACAACTGTCATGGATCATTTTGATGACAGGGGTCATGGATTATTCTGATAACAAGGTTCATAAAGCAATTTGATGACATGGGTCATGGAGCATTGTCTTGACACGGGCATGGAGCATTGTAATGATAGGATATCTGGAGCATTGTGATGAAAAGGGGATGGAGCATTTTGATGACAGGGTCCAAGGAGCATTGTGCTGACAATGGCATGGAGCATTGTGATGAAAAGGGTACTGGAGCACTGTGAGGAAAGGAGTCATGGATCAATGTGATGACAGGGGTCATGGAGCTTTGTGATGACAACGGTCATGGAGCATTGTGATGACAGTGGTCATGGAGCTTTGTGATGACAAGCGTCATGGATCATTGGGATGACAGGGGTCATGGAGCTTTGTGATGACAAGGGTCATGGATCATTGTGATGACAGGGGTCATGGAGCTTTGTGATGACAAGGTTCATGGAGCATTGTGATGACACGGTCAAGGAACATTGCGATGACAAGAATTCTGGAGCATTGTGATGAAAGGGCAAGGAGCATTGTGATTAAAGGTGACAAGGAGCATTGTGATGATATGGGCAGAGAACTTTGTGATGACAGGGGTCATGGAGCATTGTGATGAAAAGTGCCATCGAATATTGTGCTGACAGGGATCATGGAGCATTTTGGTAAGAGAGGCCTTGGAGATTTGTGAAGGCAGGCGTCATGGGGCATTGTGATGACAGCGGTCTTGGAGCATTGTGATGAAAGGGGTCATGGAGCACTGTGATTACAGGAGCCATGGAGCATTGTGAATACAAAGACTATGGAGCATTGAGACGACAGGGTTCATGGAGCATTGTGATGAAAGTGATCATGGATCATTGTGATGACAAGTGTCCTGGAACCTTGTGATGACACGGTTCATGGAGCATTGTGATGACAAGGACCATGGCGAATTGTGATGACATCTGTCATGGGGCATTGTGATGACAGTGGTAATCTAGAATTGTGATGAAAGTTATCATGGAGCACTGTGATGACAGGGGCCATGGAACATTGTGATGACAAAGGCCATGGAGCATTGTGATGACAAGCGTCATGGGGCATTTTGATGACATTGGCATGGAGCATTATGATGACAAGAGTTCTGGAGCATTTTGATGACAAGGGCATGGAGAATTGTGATGACAGGGGCCATGGAACATTGTGATGACAAAGGCCATGGAGCATTGGGATGACAAGTGTCATGGGGCATTTTGATGACATTGGCATGGAGCATTATGATGACAAGAGTTCTGGAGAATTTTGATGACAAGGGCATGGAGCATTGTGATGACAGGGCCCATGGAGCATTGCGATGAAAAGGGCAGGGAAAACTGTGATGACTGGGTTCATGGAGCATTGTGATGAAAGGGGCCATGGAGCATTGAGATGACAGGCGTCATGAGGCATGGTGATGACACTGGTCATGGAGCATTGTGATCAAAGAGATCATGGAGCAATATGATAACAGGGGCCATGGAGCATTGTGATGACAGGTGTATTGGAGCATTGTGATGAAAGTAGTCATGGATCATTGTGATGACATGTGTCCTGGAACACTGTGATGACACAGTTCATCGAGTATTGTGATGACAAGGGTCATAGCGAATTGTGATGACAGGTGTCATGGGGCATTGTGATGACATTGATCATCTAGGAATTGTGATGAAACGTAACATGGAGCACTGTGATGACTGGGGGCATGAAGCATTGTTATGAAAATTGTCCTGGATTATGTGATGACAGCAGTCATGGAGAATTGTGATGACAGGGATTATGCAGCATTGTGTTGACAAGGCTATGGACTATTGTGATGACAATGGTCATGGAGCAATGTGATGAAAGTTTTCATGGAACATCGTGATGAAAAGTGCCTGGGAGCATTGTGACGATAAAGGCCAAGGAGCATTGTGATGACAAGTGTCATGGAGCATTGTAATGAAAGGTTTCATTGTGCACTGTGATGACAAGGCGGATGGAGTATTGTGATGAAACTGGTCCTGGAGCATTGTGATAACAGAAGCCGTGGAGCATTGTGATGACAGGCATCATGGAGCATTGTGAAGAAAGGGACGATGGGGAATTGTAATGACAATAGAGAAATGTGATGAAAATGGTCAGCAAGCATAGTGATTAAAGTGGTCATTGAGAATTGTGATGAAAAGCGACATAGAGCATTGTGATGACAAAGGTCAGGGAGAACTGTGATGACCAGGGTCATGTAGCATTGTGATGACACGGTCATGGAACATTGTGATGACAAGAATTCTGGAGCATTGTGATGACAAGGGCCATGGAGCATTGTGATGCCACGGTCATGGAACATTGTGATGACAAGAATTCTGGAGCATTGTGAGGAAAAAGTCATGGAGCATTTTGATTATAGGGGACATGGAACATTGTGATGACAAAGGCTATGGAGCACTGTGGTGACAGGTGTCATGGAGCATTGAGATGAAACGGGTCATGGACCATTATGATGACAGTGGTCATGGAGAATTGTGATGACAGTGGCCACGGGGAATTTGGATGAAAGGCGTACTGGAGCATTTTGAGGAAATGTTTCATGGAGACTTGTGATGACAAGGGCAGTTGAGCATCATGATGACAGGGGTCATGGGGCATTGTGCTGAAAGCGGTCATGGAGCATTGCGATGAAAAGCGCTATGGAGCATTGTGATGACAAGGGCCATGGAGCAATGTGAATACAAGGGACATGGAGCCTTGTGATGACAAGGGTCATGGATCATTGTAAAAACAGATATCTTTGGGCATTGTGATGACAGGGGCATGGAGCATTTTTATGTAAGTTGCCATGGACAATTGTGATGAAAGGGATCATGTGGATTTGTAATGACAAGGGCCATGGAGCATTGGGATGAAACAAATCTTGGAGTATTTTGATGAGAGTTGTCATGGAACATTGCGATGAAAAGCACCAAGGAACATTGTGATGACAAGGGCCATCGAGCATTGTGATGACAAGTGTCATGGAGCATTGTGATGACAGGTGTCATGGAGCATCGTGATGACAAATGCCATGGAGAATTGTGATAAGAGGTGGCATTGGGCATTGTGATGAAAGGGGTCATGGAGTACTGTGATTACAGGGGCCATGGAGCATTGTGATAACAAGTGACATGGAGAATAGTGATGACAGGCGTCATAGAGCATTGTGATGACAAGTGCCATTTAGCATTTTGATGACAGGAGTCATCAGGCATTGTGTTGACAGGAGTCACGGAGCATTGTGATGACATGGGCCATGGAGCATTGTGAAGACAAGATTCGTGGAGCATTGTGATGACACGGGCATGAAGCATGGTGATGAAAACAGACCTGGAGCATTGTGATGACAAGGGCATGGAGCATTGTGATTACAGGAGACATGGAACATTGTGATGTTATTGGCAGGGATCGTTGTGATTACAGGGATCATAGAGCATTGTGATGACAACTGTCATGCAATATTTTGCTGACACAGATCATGGAGCATTTTGATGAGAGTGGCCTTGGAGCACAGTGATGAGAAACGTCATGGGTCATTACGGTGACAGTGGTCAAGGAGCATTGTGATGAAAGTGTTCATGGAGCAATGCGATTATCGGGACAATGGAACATTGGGAATACAAAGGCCATGGAGCATTGAGATAACAGAGTTCATGGGGCATTGTGATGAATGTTGTCATGGATCTCTTTGATGACAAGTGTCCTGAAACCTAGTGATGACACGGTTCATACAGCATTGAGATAACAAGGGCCAAGGCGAATTGTGATGACACGTGTCTTGGGGCATTGTGATGACATTGGTCACCTTGCATTGTGATGACAATGGTCATGTAGAATTTTGATTAAAGTTACCATGGATCACTGTGATGCCAAAGGCCAAGGAACATTTTGATGACAAATGTCATTGAGCAATGGGATGACACGGGAATGGAGTATTATGCTGACAAGTGTTCTGGAGCATTGTGATTACAGGGGCCATGGAGCATTGTGATGACAAAGGCATGGAGCATTGTGATGACAGGGGTCATTGAGCATTGTGATTACAAGACCATGAGGCATTGTGATGACAGGGGCCTTGGAGCATTGTGATGACAATGGTCATCAAGCATAGTGATGACAGGGGTCATAGAGCATTGTGATGAGAAAGACCATGGAGCATGGTGATGACAGAGGCCATGGAACATTGTGGTGACAAGGCCATGTACCACTGTGATTACAAGGGTCATGGAGCATTGTGATGACAAGAGCAGGGAACCTTGTGGTGACCAGGGTCATGGAGACTTTTGATGACAACTTTCATGGAACGTTGTGATGACAGGGTTCATGGACCATTGTGTTGAAAGGGAACATGGAGCAGTGTGATTACAGGGTCCATGGAGCATTGTGAATACATAGGCCAGGGAACAATGTGATGACAGGGGTCATGGAGCATTGTGATGACAGGGTCATGGAGCATTGTGATTACAGGTGTTAAGGGGCACTGTGATGACAGGGGGCATGGAGCATTGTGATGAAAATTGTCCTGGAGCATTGTGATGACAGCGGTCACAGAGAGTTGGGATGAAAGGTATCATGCAGCATTGTGATGACAACTGTCATGGATCATTTTGATGACAGGGGTCATGGATTATTCTGATAACAAGGTTCATAAAGCAATTTGATGACATGGGTCATGGAGCATTGTGTTGACACGGGCATGGAGCATTGTAATGATAGGATATCTGGAGCATTGTGATGAAAAGGGGATGGAGCATTTTGATGACAGGGTCCAAGGAGCATTGTGCTGACAATGGCATGGAGCATTGTGATGAAAAGGGTACTGGAGCACTGTGAGGAAAGGAGTCATGGATCAATGTGATGACAGGGGTCATGGAGCTTTGTGATGACAACGGTCATGGAGCACTGTGATGACAGTGGTCATGGAGCTTTGTGATGACAAGCGTCATGGATCATTGGGATGACAGGGGTCATGGAGCTTTGTGATGACAAGGGTCATGGATCATTGTGATGACAGGGGTCATGGAGCTTTGTGATGACAAGGTTCATGGAGCATTGTGATGACACGGTCAAGGAACATTGCGATGACAAGAATTCTGGAGCATTGTGATGAAAGGGCAAGGAGCATTGTGATTAAAGGTGACAAGGAGCATTGTGATGATATGGGCAGAGAACTTTGTGATGACAGGGGTCATGGAGCATTGTGATGAAAAGTGCCATCGAATATTGTGCTGACAGGGATCATGGAGCATTTTGGTAAGAGAGGCCTTGGAGATTTGTGAAGGCAGGCGTCATGGGGCATTGTGATGACAGCGGTCTTGGAGCATTGTGATGAAAGGGGTCATGGAGCACTGTGATTACAGGAGCCATGGAGCATTGTGAATACAAAGACTATGGAGCATTGAGACGACAGGGTTCATGGAGCATTGTGATGAAAGTGATCATGGATCATTGTGATGACAAGTGTCCTGGAACCTTGTGATGACACGGTTCATGGAGCATTGTGATGACAAGGACCATGGCGAATTGTGATGACATCTGTCATGGGGCATTGTGATGACAGTGGTAATCTAGAATTGTGATGAAAGTTATCATGGAGCACTGTGATGACAGGGGCCATGGAACATTGTGATGACAAAGGCCATGGAGCATTGTGATGACAAGCGTCATGGGGCATTTTGATGACATTGGCATGGAGCATTATGATGACAAGAGTTCTGGAGCATTTTGATGACAAGGGCATGGAGAATTGTGATGACAGGGGCCATGGAACATTGTGATGACAAAGGCCATGGAGCATTGGGATGACAAGTGTCATGGGGCATTTTGATGACATTGGCATGGAGCATTATGATGACAAGAGTTCTGGAGAATTTTGATGACAAGGGCATGGAGCATTGTGATGACAGGGCCCATGGAGCATTGCGATGAAAAGGGCAGGGAAAACTGTGATGACTGGGTTCATGGAGCATTGTGATGAAAGGGGCCATGGAGCATTGAGATGACAGGCGTCATGAGGCATGGTGATGACACTGGTCATGGAGCATTGTGATCAAAGAGATCATGGAGCAATATGATAACAGGGGCCATGGAGCATTGTGATGACAGGTGTATTGGAGCATTGTGATGAAAGTAGTCATGGATCATTGTGATGACATGTGTCCTGGAACACTGTGATGACACAGTTCATCGAGTATTGTGATGACAAGGGTCATAGCGAATTGTGATGACAGGTGTCATGGGGCATTGTGATGACATTGATCATCTAGGAATTGTGATGAAACGTAACATGGAGCACTGTGATGACTGGGGGCATGAAGCATTGTTATGAAAATTGTCCTGGATTATGTGATGACAGCAGTCATGGAGAATTGTGATGACAGGGATTATGCAGCATTGTGTTGACAAGGCTATGGACTATTGTGATGACAATGGTCATGGAGCAATGTGATGAAAGTTTTCATGGAACATCGTGATGAAAAGTGCCTGGGAGCATTGTGACGATAAAGGCCAAGGAGCATTGTGATGACAAGTGTCATGGAGCATTGTAATGAAAGGTTTCATTGTGCACTGTGATGACAAGGCGGATGGAGTATTGTGATGAAACTGGTCCTGGAGCATTGTGATAACAGAAGCCGTGGAGCATTGTGATGACAGGCATCATGGAGCATTGTGAAGAAAGGGACGATGGGGAATTGTAATGACAATAGAGAAATGTGATGAAAATGGTCAGCAAGCATAGTGATTAAAGTGGTCATTGAGAATTGTGATGAAAAGCGACATAGAGCATTGTGATGACAAAGGTCAGGGAGAACTGTGATGACCAGGGTCATGTAGCATTGTGATGACACGGTCATGGAACATTGTGATGACAAGAATTCTGGAGCATTGTGATGACAAGGGCCATGGAGCATTGTGATGCCACGGTCATGGAACATTGTGATGACAAGAATTCTGGAGCATTGTGAGGAAAAAGTCATGGAGCATTTTGATTATAGGGGACATGGAACATTGTGATGACAAAGGCTATGGAGCACTGTGGTGACAGGTGTCATGGAGCATTGAGATGAAACGGGTCATGGACCATTATGATGACAGTGGTCATGGAGAATTGTGATGACAGTGGCCACGGGGAATTTGGATGAAAGGCGTACTGGAGCATTTTGAGGAAATGTTTCATGGAGACTTGTGATGACAAGGGCAGTTGAGCATCATGATGACAGGGGTCATGGGGCATTGTGCTGAAAGCGGTCATGGAGCATTGCGATGAAAAGCGCTATGGAGCATTGTGATGACAAGGGCCATGGAGCAATGTGAATACAAGGGACATGGAGCCTTGTGATGACAAGGGTCATGGATCATTGTAAAAACAGATATCTTTGGGCATTGTGATGACAGGGGCATGGAGCATTTTTATGTAAGTTGCCATGGACAATTGTGATGAAAGGGATCATGTGGATTTGTAATGACAAGGGCCATGGAGCATTGGGATGAAACAAATCTTGGAGTATTTTGATGAGAGTTGTCATGGAACATTGCGATGAAAAGCACCAAGGAACATTGTGATGACAAGGGCCATCGAGCATTGTGATGACAAGTGTCATGGAGCATTGTGATGACAGGTGTCATGGAGCATCGTGATGACAAATGCCATGGAGAATTGTGATAAGAGGTGGCATTGGGCATTGTGATGAAAGGGGTCATGGAGTACTGTGATTACAGGGGCCATGGAGCATTGTGATAACAAGTGACATGGAGAATAGTGATGACAGGCGTCATAGAGCATTGTGATGACAAGTGCCATTTAGCATTTTGATGACAGGAGTCATCAGGCATTGTGTTGACAGGAGTCACGGAGCATTGTGATGACATGGGCCATGGAGCATTGTGAAGACAAGATTCGTGGAGCATTGTGATGACACGGGCATGAAGCATGGTGATGAAAACAGACCTGGAGCATTGTGATGACAAGGGCATGGAGCATTGTGATTACAGGAGACATGGAACATTGTGATGTTATTGGCAGGGATCGTTGTGATTACAGGGATCATAGAGCATTGTGATGACAACTGTCATGCAATATTTTGCTGACACAGATCATGGAGCATTTTGATGAGAGTGGCCTTGGAGCACAGTGATGAGAAACGTCATGGGTCATTACGGTGACAGTGGTCAAGGAGCATTGTGATGAAAGTGTTCATGGAGCAATGCGATTATCGGGACAATGGAACATTGGGAATACAAAGGCCATGGAGCATTGAGATAACAGAGTTCATGGGGCATTGTGATGAATGTTGTCATGGATCTCTTTGATGACAAGTGTCCTGAAACCTAGTGATGACACGGTTCATACAGCATTGAGATAACAAGGGCCAAGGCGAATTGTGATGACACGTGTCTTGGGGCATTGTGATGACATTGGTCACCTTGCATTGTGATGACAATGGTCATGTAGAATTTTGATTAAAGTTACCATGGATCACTGTGATGCCAAAGGCCAAGGAACATTTTGATGACAAATGTCATTGAGCAATGGGATGACACGGGAATGGAGTATTATGCTGACAAGTGTTCTGGAGCATTGTGATTACAGGGGCCATGGAGCATTGTGATGACAAAGGCATGGAGCATTGTGATGACAGGGGTCATTGAGCATTGTGATTACAAGACCATGAGGCATTGTGATGACAGGGGCCTTGGAGCATTGTGATGACAATGGTCATCAAGCATAGTGATGACAGGGGTCATAGAGCATTGTGATGAGAAAGACCATGGAGCATGGTGATGACAGAGGCCATGGAACATTGTGGTGACAAGGCCATGTACCACTGTGATTACAAGGGTCATGGAGCATTGTGATGACAAGAGCAGGGAACCTTGTGGTGACCAGGGTCATGGAGACTTTTGATGACAACTTTCATGGAACGTTGTGATGACAGGGTTCATGGACCATTGTGTTGAAAGGGAACATGGAGCAGTGTGATTACAGGGTCCATGGAGCATTGTGAATACATAGGCCAGGGAACAATGTGATGACAGGGGTCATGGAGCATTGTGATGACAGGGTCATGGAGCATTGTGATTACAGGTGTTAAGGGGCACTGTGATGACAGGGGGCATGGAGCATTGTGATGAAAATTGTCCTGGAGCATTGTGATGACAGCGGTCACAGAGAGTTGGGATGAAAGGTATCATGCAGCATTGTGATGACAACTGTCATGGATCATTTTGATGACAGGGGTCATGGATTATTCTGATAACAAGGTTCATAAAGCAATTTGATGACATGGGTCATGGAGCATTGTGTTGACACGGGCATGGAGCATTGTAATGATAGGATATCTGGAGCATTGTGATGAAAAGGGGATGGAGCATTTTGATGACAGGGTCCAAGGAGCATTGTGCTGACAATGGCATGGAGCATTGTGATGAAAAGGGTACTGGAGCACTGTGAGGAAAGGAGTCATGGATCAATGTGATGACAGGGGTCATGGAGCTTTGTGATGACAACGGTCATGGAGCACTGTGATGACAGTGGTCATGGAGCTTTGTGATGACAAGCGTCATGGATCATTGGGATGACAGGGGTCATGGAGCTTTGTGATGACAAGGGTCATGGATCATTGTGATGACAGGGGTCATGGAGCTTTGTGATGACAAGGTTCATGGAGCATTGTGATGACACGGTCAAGGAACATTGCGATGACAAGAATTCTGGAGCATTGTGATGAAAGGGCAAGGAGCATTGTGATTAAAGGTGACAAGGAGCATTGTGATGATATGGGCAGAGAACTTTGTGATGACAGGGGTCATGGAGCATTGTGATGAAAAGTGCCATCGAATATTGTGCTGACAGGGATCATGGAGCATTTTGGTAAGAGAGGCCTTGGAGATTTGTGAAGGCAGGCGTCATGGGGCATTGTGATGACAGCGGTCTTGGAGCATTGTGATGAAAGGGGTCATGGAGCACTGTGATTACAGGAGCCATGGAGCATTGTGAATACAAAGACTATGGAGCATTGAGACGACAGGGTTCATGGAGCATTGTGATGAAAGTGATCATGGATCATTGTGATGACAAGTGTCCTGGAACCTTGTGATGACACGGTTCATGGAGCATTGTGATGACAAGGACCATGGCGAATTGTGATGACATCTGTCATGGGGCATTGTGATGACAGTGGTAATCTAGAATTGTGATGAAAGTTATCATGGAGCACTGTGATGACAGGGGCCATGGAACATTGTGATGACAAAGGCCATGGAGCATTGTGATGACAAGCGTCATGGGGCATTTTGATGACATTGGCATGGAGCATTATGATGACAAGAGTTCTGGAGCATTTTGATGACAAGGGCATGGAGAATTGTGATGACAGGGGCCATGGAACATTGTGATGACAAAGGCCATGGAGCATTGGGATGACAAGTGTCATGGGGCATTTTGATGACATTGGCATGGAGCATTATGATGACAAGAGTTCTGGAGAATTTTGATGACAAGGGCATGGAGCATTGTGATGACAGGGCCCATGGAGCATTGCGATGAAAAGGGCAGGGAAAACTGTGATGACTGGGTTCATGGAGCATTGTGATGAAAGGGGCCATGGAGCATTGAGATGACAGGCGTCATGAGGCATGGTGATGACACTGGTCATGGAGCATTGTGATCAAAGAGATCATGGAGCAATATGATAACAGGGGCCATGGAGCATTGTGATGACAGGTGTATTGGAGCATTGTGATGAAAGTAGTCATGGATCATTGTGATGACATGTGTCCTGGAACACTGTGATGACACAGTTCATCGAGTATTGTGATGACAAGGGTCATAGCGAATTGTGATGACAGGTGTCATGGGGCATTGTGATGACATTGATCATCTAGGAATTGTGATGAAACGTAACATGGAGCACTGTGATGACTGGGGGCATGAAGCATTGTTATGAAAATTGTCCTGGATTATGTGATGACAGCAGTCATGGAGAATTGTGATGACAGGGATTATGCAGCATTGTGTTGACAAGGCTATGGACTATTGTGATGACAATGGTCATGGAGCAATGTGATGAAAGTTTTCATGGAACATCGTGATGAAAAGTGCCTGGGAGCATTGTGACGATAAAGGCCAAGGAGCATTGTGATGACAAGTGTCATGGAGCATTGTAATGAAAGGTTTCATTGTGCACTGTGATGACAAGGGGGATGGAGTATTGTGATGAAACTGGTCCTGGAGCATTGTGATAACAGAAGCCGTGGAGCATTGTGATGACAGGCATCATGGAGCATTGTGAAGAAAGGGACGATGGGGAATTGTAATGACAATAGAGAAATGTGATGAAAATGGTCAGCAAGCATAGTGATTAAAGTGGTCATTGAGAATTGTGATGAAAAGCGACATAGAGCATTGTGATGACAAAGGTCAGGGAGAACTGTGATGACCAGGGTCATGTAGCATTGTGATGACACGGTCATGGAACATTGTGATGACAAGAATTCTGGAGCATTGTGATGACAAGGGCCATGGAGCATTGTGATGCCACGGTCATGGAACATTGTGATGACAAGAATTCTGGAGCATTGTGAGGAAAAAGTCATGGAGCATTTTGATTATAGGGGACATGGAACATTGTGATGACAAAGGCTATGGAGCACTGTGGTGACAGGTGTCATGGAGCATTGAGATGAAACGGGTCAGGGACCATTATGATGACAGTGGTCATGGAGAATTGTGATGACAGTGGCCACGGGGAATTTGGATGAAAGGCGTACTGGAGCATTTTGAGGAAATGTTTCATGGAGACTTGTGATGACAAGGGCAGTTGAGCATCATGATGACAGGGGTCATGGGGCATTGTGCTGAAAGCGGTCATGGAGCATTGCGATGAAAAGCGCTATGGAGCATTGTGATGACAAGGGCCATGGAGCAATGTGAATACAAGGGACATGGAGCCTTGTGATGACAAGGGTCATGGATCATTGTAAAAACAGATATCTTTGGGCATTGTGATGACAGGGGCATGGAGCATTTTTATGTAAGTTGCCATGGACAATTGTGATGAAAGGGATCATGTGGATTTGTAATGACAAGGGCCATGGAGCATTGGGATGAAACAAATCTTGGAGTATTTTGATGAGAGTTGTCATGGAACATTGCGATGAAAAGCACCAAGGAACATTGTGATGACAAGGGCCATCGAGCATTGTGATGACAAGTGTCATGGAGCATTGTGATGACAGGTGTCATGGAGCATCGTGATGACAAATGCCATGGAGAATTGTGATAAGAGGTGGCATTGGGCATTGTGATGAAAGGGGTCATGGAGTACTGTGATTACAGGGGCCATGGAGCATTGTGATAACAAGTGACATGGAGAATAGTGATGACAGGCGTCATAGAGCATTGTGATGACAAGTGCCATTTAGCATTTTGATGACAGGAGTCATCAGGCATTGTGTTGACAGGAGTCACGGAGCATTGTGATGACATGGGCCATGGAGCATTGTGAAGACAAGATTCGTGGAGCATTGTGATGACACGGGCATGAAGCATGGTGATGAAAACAGACCTGGAGCATTGTGATGACAAGGGCATGGAGCATTGTGATTACAGGAGACATGGAACATTGTGATGTTATTGGCAGGGATCGTTGTGATTACAGGGATCATAGAGCATTGTGATGACAACTGTCATGCAATATTTTGCTGACACAGATCATGGAGCATTTTGATGAGAGTGGCCTTGGAGCACAGTGATGAGAAACGTCATGGGTCATTACGGTGACAGTGGTCAAGGAGCATTGTGATGAAAGTGTTCATGGAGCAATGCGATTATCGGGACAATGGAACATTGGGAATACAAAGGCCATGGAGCATTGAGATAACAGAGTTCATGGGGCATTGTGATGAATGTTGTCATGGATCTCTTTGATGACAAGTGTCCTGAAACCTAGTGATGACACGGTTCATACAGCATTGAGATAACAAGGGCCAAGGCGAATTGTGATGACACGTGTCTTGGGGCATTGTGATGACATTGGTCACCTTGCATTGTGATGACAATGGTCATGTAGAATTTTGATTAAAGTTACCATGGATCACTGTGATGCCAAAGGCCAAGGAACATTTTGATGACAAATGTCATTGAGCAATGGGATGACACGGGAATGGAGTATTATGCTGACAAGTGTTCTGGAGCATTGTGATTACAGGGGCCATGGAGCATTGTGATGACAAAGGCATGGAGCATTGTGATGACAGGGGTCATTGAGCATTGTGATTACAAGACCATGAGGCATTGTGATGACAGGGGCCTTGGAGCATTGTGATGACAATGGTCATCAAGCATAGTGATGACAGGGGTCATAGAGCATTGTGATGAGAAAGACCATGGAGCATGGTGATGACAGAGGCCATGGAACATTGTGGTGACAAGGCCATGTACCACTGTGATTACAAGGGTCATGGAGCATTGTGATGACAAGAGCAGGGAACCTTGTGGTGACCAGGGTCATGGAGACTTTTGATGACAACTTTCATGGAACGTTGTGATGACAGGGTTCATGGACCATTGTGTTGAAAGGGAACATGGAGCAGTGTGATTACAGGGTCCATGGAGCATTGTGAATACATAGGCCATGGAACAATGTGATGACAGGGGTCATGGAGCATTGTGATGACAGGGTCATGGAGCATTGTGATTACAGGTGTTAAGGGGCACTGTGATGACAGGGGGCATGGAGCATTGTGATGAAAATTGTCCTGGAGCATTGTGATGACAGCGGTCACAGAGAGTTGGGATGAAAGGTATCATGCAGCATTGTGATGACAACTGTCATGGATCATTTTGATGACAGGGGTCATGGATTATTCTGATAACAAGGTTCATAAAGCAATTTGATGACATGGGTCATGGAGCATTGTCTTGACACGGGCATGGAGCATTGTAATGATAGGATATCTGGAGCATTGTGATGAAAAGGGGATGGAGCATTTTGATGACAGGGTCCAAGGAGCATTGTGCTGACAATGGCATGGAGCATTGTGATGAAAAGGGTACTGGAGCACTGTGAGGAAAGGAGTCATGGATCAATGTGATGACAGGGGTCATGGAGCTTTGTGATGACAACGGTCATGGAGCACTGTGATGACAGTGGTCATGGAGCTTTGTGATGACAAGCGTCATGGATCATTGGGATGACAGGGGTCATGGAGCTTTGTGATGACAAGGGTCATGGATCATTGTGATGACAGGGGTCATGGAGCTTTGTGATGACAAGGTTCATGGAGCATTGTGATGACACGGTCAAGGAACATTGCGATGACAAGAATTCTGGAGCATTGTGATGAAAGGGCAAGGAGCATTGTGATTAAAGGTGACAAGGAGCATTGTGATGATATGGGCAGAGAACTTTGTGATGACAGGGGTCATGGAGCATTGTGATGAAAAGTGCCATCGAATATTGTGCTGACAGGGATCATGGAGCATTTTGGTAAGAGAGGCCTTGGAGATTTGTGAAGGCAGGCGTCATGGGGCATTGTGATTTCAGCGGTCTTGGAGCATTGTGATGAAAGGGGTCATGGAGCACTGTGATTACAGGAGCCATGGAGCATTGTGAATACAAAGACTATGGAGCATTGAGACGACAGGGTTCATGGAGCATTGTGATGAAAGTGATCATGGATCATTGTGGTGACAAGTGTCCTGGAACCTTGTGATGACACGGTTCATGGAGCATTGTGATGACAAGGACCATGGCGAATTGTGATGACATCTGTCATGGGGCATTGTGATGACAGTGGTAATCTAGAATTGTGATGAAAGTTATCATGGAGCACTGTGATGACAGGGGCCATGGAACATTGTGATGACAAAGGCCATGGAGCATTGTGATGACAAGCGTCATGGGGCATTTTGATGACATTGGCATGGAGCATTATGATGACAAGAGTTCTGGAGCATTTTGATGACAAGGGCATGGAGAATTGTGATGACAGGGGCCATGGAACATTGTGATGACAAAGGCCATGGAGCATTGGGATGACAAGTGTCATGGGGCATTTTGATGACATTGGCATGGAGCATTATGATGACAAGAGTTCTGGAGAATTTTGATGACAAGGGCATGGAGCATTGTGATGACAGGGCCCATGGAGCATTGCGATGAAAAGGGCAGGGAAAACTGTGATGACTGGGTTCATGGAGCATTGTGATGAAAGGGGCCATGGAGCATTGAGATGACAGGCGTCATGAGGCATGGTGATGACACTGGTCATGGAGCATTGTGATCAAAGAGATCATGGAGCAATATGATAACAGGGGCCATGGAGCATTGTGATGACAGGTGTATTGGAGCATTGTGATGAAAGTAGTCATGGATCATTGTGATGACATGTGTCCTGGAACACTGTGATGACACAGTTCATCGAGTATTGTGATGACAAGGGTCATAGCGAATTGTGATGACAGGTGTCATGGGGCATTGTGATGACATTGATCATCTAGGAATTGTGATGAAACGTAACATGGAGCACTGTGATGACTGGGGGCATGAAGCATTGTTATGAAAATTGTCCTGGATTATGTGATGACAGCAGTCATGGAGAATTGTGATGACAGGGATTATGCAGCATTGTGTTGACAAGGCTATGGACTATTGTGATGACAATGGTCATGGAGCAATGTGATGAAAGTTTTCATGGAACATCGTGATGAAAAGTGCCTGGGAGCATTGTGACGATAAAGGCCAAGGAGCATTGTGATGACAAGTGTCATGGAGCATTGTAATGAAAGGTTTCATTGTGCACTGTGATGACAAGGGGGATGGAGTATTGTGATGAAACTGGTCCTGGAGCATTGTGATAACAGAAGCCGTGGAGCATTGTGATGACAGGCATCATGGAGCATTGTGAAGAAAGGGACGATGGGGAATTGTAATGACAATAGAGAAATGTGATGAAAATGGTCAGCAAGCATAGTGATTAAAGTGGTCATTGAGAATTGTGATGAAAAGCGACATAGAGCATTGTGATGACAAAGGTCAGGGAGAACTGTGATGACCAGGGTCATGTAGCATTGTGATGACACGGTCATGGAACATTGTGATGACAAGAATTCTGGAGCATTGTGATGACAAGGGCCATGGAGCATTGTGATGCCACGGTCATGGAACATTGTGATGACAAGAATTCTGGAGCATTGTGAGGAAAAAGTCATGGAGCATTTTGATTATAGGGGACATGGAACATTGTGATGACAAAGGCTATGGAGCACTGTGGTGACAGGTGTCATGGAGCATTGAGATGAAACGGGTCATGGACCATTATGATGACAGTGGTCATGGAGAATTGTGATGACAGTGGCCACGGGGAATTTGGATGAAAGGCGTACTGGAGCATTTTGAGGAAATGTTTCATGGAGACTTGTGATGACAAGGGCAGTTGAGCATCATGATGACAGGGGTCATGGGGCATTGTGCTGAAAGCGGTCATGGAGCATTGCGATGAAAAGCGCTATGGAGCATTGTGATGACAAGGGCCATGGAGCAATGTGAATACAAGGGACATGGAGCCTTGTGATGACAAGGGTCATGGATCATTGTAAAAACAGATATCTTTGGGCATTGTGATGACAGGGGCATGGAGCATTTTTATGTAAGTTGCCATGGACAATTGTGATGAAAGGGATCATGTGGATTTGTAATGACAAGGGCCATGGAGCATTGGGATGAAACAAATCTTGGAGTATTTTGATGAGAGTTGTCATGAAACATTGCGATGAAAAGCACCAAGGAACATTGTGATGACAAGGGCCATCGAGCATTGTGATGACAAGTGTCATGGAGCATTGTGATGACAGGTGTCATGGAGCATCGTGATGACAAATGCCATGGAGAATTGTGATAAGAGTTGGCACTGGGCATTGTGATGAAAGGGGTCATGGAATACTGTGATTACAGGGGCCATGGAGCATTGTGATAACAAGTGACATGCAGAATAGTGATGACAGGCGTCATAGAGCATTGTGATGACAAGTGCCATTTAGCATTTTGATGACAGGAGTCATCAGGCATTGTGTTGACAGGAGTCACGGAGCATTGTGATGACATGGGCCATGGAGCATTGTGAAGACAAGATTCGTGGAGCATTGTGATGACACGGGCATGAAGCATGGTGATGAAAACAGACCTGGAGCATTGTGATGACAAGGGCATGGAGAATTGTGATTACAGGAGACATGGAACATTGTGATGTTATTGGCAGGGATCGTTGTGATTACAGGGATCATAGAGCATTGTGATGACAACTGTCATGCAATATTTTGCTGACACAGATCATGGAGCATTTTGATGAGAGTGGCCTTGGAGCACAGTGATGAGAAACGTCATGGGTCATTACGGTGACAGTGGTCAAGGAGCATTGTGATGAAAGTGTTCATGGAGCAATGCGATTATCGGGACAATGGAACATTGGGAATACAAAGGCCATGGAGCATTGAGATAACAGAGTTCATGGGGCATTGTGATGAATGTTGTCATGGATCTCTTTGATGACAAGTGTCCTGAAACCTAGTGATGACACGGTTCATACAGCATTGAGATAACAAGGGCCAAGGCGAATTGTGATGACACGTGTCTTGGGGCATTGTGATGACATTGGTCACCTTGCATTGTGATGACAATGGTCATGTAGAATTTTGATTAAAGTTACCATGGATCACTGTGATGCCAAAGGCCAAGGAACATTTTGATGACAAATGTCATTGAGCAATGGGATGACACGGGAATGGAGTATTATGCTGACAAGTGTTCTGGAGCATTGTGATTACAGGGGCCATGGAGCATTGTGATGACAAAGGCATGGAGCATTGTGATGACAGGGGTCATTGAGCATTGTGATTACAAGACCATGAGGCATTGTGATGACAGGGGCCTTGGAGCATTGTGATGACAATGGTCATCAAGCATAGTGATGACAGGGGTCATAGAGCATTGTGATGAGAAAGACCATGGAGCATGGTGATGACAGAGGCCATGGAACATTGTGGTGACAAGGCCATGTACCACTGTGATTACAAGGGTCATGGAGCATTGTGATGACAAGAGCAGGGAACCTTGTGGTGACCAGGGTCATGGAGACTTTTGATGACAACTTTCATGGAACGTTGTGATGACAGGGTTCATGGACCATTGTGTTGAAAGGGAACATGGAGCAGTGTGATTACAGGGTCCATGGAGCATTGTGAATACATAGGCCAGGGAACAATGTGATGACAGGGGTCATGGAGCATTGTGATGACAGGGTCATGGAGCATTGTGATTACAGGTGTTAAGGGGCACTGTGATGACAGGGGGCATGGAGCATTGTGATGAAAATTGTCCTGGAGCATTGTGATGACAGCGGTCACAGAGAGTTGGGATGAAAGGTATCATGCAGCATTGTGATGACAACTGTCATGGATCATTTTGATGACAGGGGTCATGGATTATTCTGATAACAAGGTTCATAAAGCAATTTGATGACATGGGTCATGGAGCATTGTCTTGACACGGGCATGGAGCATTGTAATGATAGGATATCTGGAGCATTGTGATGAAAAGGGGATGGAGCATTTTGATGACAGGGTCCAAGGAGCATTGTGCTGACAATGGCATGGAGCATTGTGATGAAAAGGGTACTGGAGCACTGTGAGGAAAGGAGTCATGGATCAATGTGATGACAGGGGTCATGGAGCTTTGTGATGACAACGGTCATGGAGCATTGTGATGACAGTGGTCATGGAGCTTTGTGATGACAAGCGTCATGGATCATTGGGATGACAGGGGTCATGGAGCTTTGTGATGACAAGGGTCATGGATCATTGTGATGACAGGGGTCATGGAGCTTTGTGATGACAAGGTTCATGGAGCATTGTGATGACACGGTCAAGGAACATTGCGATGACAAGAATTCTGGAGCATTGTGATGAAAGGGCAAGGAGCATTGTGATTAAAGGTGACAAGGAGCATTGTGATGATATGGGCAGAGAACTTTGTGATGACAGGGGTCATGGAGCATTGTGATGAAAAGTGCCATCGAATATTGTGCTGACAGGGATCATGGAGCATTTTGGTAAGAGAGGCCTTGGAGATTTGTGAAGGCAGGCGTCATGGGGCATTGTGATGACAGCGGTCTTGGAGCATTGTGATGAAAGGGGTCATGGAGCACTGTGATTACAGGAGCCATGGAGCATTGTGAATACAAAGACTATGGAGCATTGAGACGACAGGGTTCATGGAGCATTGTGATGAAAGTGATCATGGATCATTGTGATGACAAGTGTCCTGGAACCTTGTGATGACACGGTTCATGGAGCATTGTGATGACAAGGACCATGGCGAATTGTGATGACATCTGTCATGGGGCATTGTGATGACAGTGGTAATCTAGAATTGTGATGAAAGTTATCATGGAGCACTGTGATGACAGGGGCCATGGAACATTGTGATGACAAAGGCCATGGAGCATTGTGATGACAAGCGTCATGGGGCATTTTGATGACATTGGCATGGAGCATTATGATGACAAGAGTTCTGGAGCATTTTGATGACAAGGGCATGGAGAATTGTGATGACAGGGGCCATGGAACATTGTGATGACAAAGGCCATGGAGCATTGGGATGACAAGTGTCATGGGGCATTTTGATGACATTGGCATGGAGCATTATGATGACAAGAGTTCTGGAGAATTTTGATGACAAGGGCATGGAGCATTGTGATGACAGGGCCCATGGAGCATTGCGATGAAAAGGGCAGGGAAAACTGTGATGACTGGGTTCATGGAGCATTGTGATGAAAGGGGCCATGGAGCATTGAGATGACAGGCGTCATGAGGCATGGTGATGACACTGGTCATGGAGCATTGTGATCAAAGAGATCATGGAGCAATATGATAACAGGGGCCATGGAGCATTGTGATGACAGGTGTATTGGAGCATTGTGATGAAAGTAGTCATGGATCATTGTGATGACATGTGTCCTGGAACACTGTGATGACACAGTTCATCGAGTATTGTGATGACAAGGGTCATAGCGAATTGTGATGACAGGTGTCATGGGGCATTGTGATGACATTGATCATCTAGGAATTGTGATGAAACGTAACATGGAGCACTGTGATGACTGGGGGCATGAAGCATTGTTATGAAAATTGTCCTGGATTATGTGATGACAGCAGTCATGGAGAATTGTGATGACAGGGATTATGCAGCATTGTGTTGACAAGGCTATGGACTATTGTGATGACAATGGTCATGGAGCAATGTGATGAAAGTTTTCATGGAACATCGTGATGAAAAGTGCCTGGGAGCATTGTGACGATAAAGGCCAAGGAGCATTGTGATGACAAGTGTCATGGAGCATTGTAATGAAAGGTTTCATTGTGCACTGTGATGACAAGGGGGATGGAGTATTGTGATGAAACTGGTCCTGGAGCATTGTGATAACAGAAGCCGTGGAGCATTGTGATGACAGGCATCATGGAGCATTGTGAAGAAAGGGACGATGGGGAATTGTAATGACAATAGAGAAATGTGATGAAAATGGTCAGCAAGCATAGTGATTAAAGTGGTCATTGAGAATTGTGATGAAAAGCGACATAGAGCATTGTGATGACAAAGGTCAGGGAGAACTGTGATGACCAGGGTCATGTAGCATTGTGATGACACGGTCATGGAACATTGTGATGACAAGAATTCTGGAGCATTGTGATGACAAGGGCCATGGAGCATTGTGATGCCACGGTCATGGAACATTGTGATGACAAGAATTCTGGAGCATTGTGAGGAAAAAGTCATGGAGCATTTTGATTATAGGGGACATGGAACATTGTGATGACAAAGGCTATGGAGCACTGTGGTGACAGGTGTCATGGAGCATTGAGATGAAACGGGTCATGGACCATTATGATGACAGTGGTCATGGAGAATTGTGATGACAGTGGCCACGGGGAATTTGGATGAAAGGCGTACTGGAGCATTTTGAGGAAATGTTTCATGGAGACTTGTGATGACAAGGGCAGTTGAGCATCATGATGACAGGGGTCATGGGGCATTGTGCTGAAAGCGGTCATGGAGCATTGCGAT
>NW_028124620.1:0-75000 GCF_965194825.1 Balaenoptera physalus
GATCCTACTTCTACCACAAAACCTGCTACCCCTTCCACCATCACGATACCACCTACTGCTACCACAGGCCCTTCTACACCTTCCACCAACATGAGTGATCCTACTTCTACCACAGAAACTACTACTCCTACCAATACCAACAGTGCTGCAACTTCTACCACTGAAACTATTACTCCTACCACCACCACGAGTGCAAATACATCTACCACAGACACTATTACTCTTAACTCCACCACAAGGGTTCCTATTTCTACCACAGACACTACTACTCCTGCCACCTCCACGAGCGCTTATACAACTATGAAAGTCATTATTACTCCTACCACCCCCACGAGAACCACTGTTTCTAACACAGAAACTACTACTCCTACCACCACCACGAGAGCACCTACTTGTACAACAGACCCTGCTACACCTACCACCGCCACGAGAGCAACAACTTCTACCACAGGCCCTCCTACTCCTATGACCAACACAAGAGCACCAAATTCTACCACAGTAACTACTACTACTATGAACACGTAGAGTGCTCCTACAGCTACCACAGTCACTAGTACTCCTACCGCCACCATGAGTGCAATTACTTCTAACACAGATACTACTACTCTTACCACCACCACGAGCGCAAGTACATCTACCACAGACACTACTACTCCTAACACCAACATGAGTGCTTCAATTTCTACTACAGACTCTACTACTCCTACACCAACCACGAGCGCAACTACTTCTACCACAGACACTACTGCTGCTATCACAACCATGGCCCTCCTACTTCTACCAGATACCGTGCAACTACTACCAGCAGGAAAAGCGCTCTTACTTCTTACACAGACAGTACTACTCTAACCACGAACACGAGCACTCCTACTTCTACCACAATACCTGCTACTCCTACCACCACCCCGAGCACAACTAATTCTACCACAGACCGTGCAACTACTACCACCACCACTAGAGCTCCTACATCTACCACAGACGACAGTTATTCTACCACCAGCACTAGCGCACCTACTTCTACCACCAAAACCACTACTCCTACCACCACCGCGATTGCAACCACTTCTACCACAGACCCTGCTATCCTTACCACAACCACGAGAACATCTACTTCTACCACAGGCCCTGCTACTACTACCACAACCATGAGCACTCCTAATTCTACCACAGACACTACATCTCCTACCACCACCACGATGGCTCCTACTTCTACCACAGAATCAAATACTCCTACCACCACCACAAGCGCTCCTGCTTCTACCACAGAAACTACTACTCCTACCACCAGCACGAGTGCAAGTACTTCTAATACAGAAACTAATACTCCTACCAACAACAAGAGCACTCCTACTTCTACCATTGAAACTACTACTCCTGCCACCGTCACGAGCAGTCCTACATCTACCGCAGAATCTACTACTCCTACCTCAATCACGAGCACTGCTACTTCTAGCACATACACTACTACTCCTGCCACCACCACGAGCGCTCCTACTTCTACCACAGACACTACTACTCTTACCAACACCACGAGCACTCCTATTTCTATGAAAGTAACTACTACCCTACCACCACCATGAGCGATCCTACTTCTACCACAAAACCTGCTACACCTTCCACCATCACGAGACCACCTACTGCTACCACAGGCCCTTCTACACTTTCCACCAACATGAGTGATCCTACTTCTACCACAGAAACTACTACTCCTACCAATACCAACAGTGCTCCTACTTCTAACACAGACACTACTACTCCCAGCACCTCCACGAGCACTCCTACATCTACCACAGACACAACTACTCCTATCAACACAACGAGCACTCCTACTTCTACCAAGGAAACTATTACCCTACCACCACCATGAGCCCTCCTAATTCTACCACAGAACATGCAACTACAAACACCACCACAGGCGGTACTACTTCTAGCACAAAACCTGCTACTCCTACCACCACCACGAGTGCAACTACTTGTACCACAAACATGCTACTCCTTCCAACACTATGAAAGCACCTACTTCTACCACAGGCCCTGCTACTACTACCTCCATCACGAGCGATCATACTTCTACCACAGAAAATACTACTCCTACCACCAAGAGTGCTCCTACTTCTACCACAGAAACTACTAGTTCTCCCACCACCACGAGTGCAACTACTTCTACCACAGACACTACTCTTCCTACCACCAGAACGAGAGCCACTACTTCTACCCTAGAAACTACTACTACCACAAACACCATGAGTGCTCCTTCTTCTACCACAAAACCTGTTACACCTACCACCACCACGAGCGATCCTACTTCTACCACAGACACTACTACACCTACCACCACCACGAGCAATCCTACTTCTACCACAGAATCAACTACTCCTAACATCATCACGAGCGCTCCTGCTACTACCACAGAAACTACTACTTTTACCACCAGCACGAGTGCAACAACTCCTACTACAGACACTAATACACCTACAACCAGGACGAGTGTTCCTACTTCTACCACAGTCACTACTACTCTCACCAACACCACGAGCGCTCCTACTTCTACCACAGACAGTACTACTCCTACCACCACCATGTGTGCTACTACCCCTAACAAAGTATCTAGTACTCTGAACACCACCACGAGCTCTCCTACTTCTACCAGAGAAACCAATACTACCAAGACCATGAGCGCTCCTAATACTTCCACAGACTGTGCAACTCCTACCACCACCAAGTGTGCTCCTACTTCAAACACAGACCATGCTTCTCCTAACACCAACACGAGCAAAACTACTTCTAATAGCGACCCTGTTACTCGTACCACTACCATGAGAGCACCTACTTCTACCACAGGCACTGCAACTGCTTCCACCACAATGAGCGCTCCTAATTCAACCACAGAAATTAAACACCCACCAGCACCACGAGCGCCCCTACTTCTACTACAGACACTAGTACTCCTACCACCACCAGGAACGCTCCTACTTCTACCACAGGAACTACTACTAATACCACGGGAACGGGCACAAAATCTTCTACCACAGACAGTACTCTTCCTACCACCACCACGAGCTCTCCTACTTCTACCACAGACAATACTACTCCTAACTCCACCACGAGCAAAAGTACTTCTAGCACAGAAACGACTACTCCTACCACCACCACGAGTGCAACTACTACTACCACTGACACTACTACTCCTACCACCACCATGAGTGCACATATTTCTACAAAAGACATTACTACTCCTACCAACCCCACGATCACCAGTCCGTCTACCACAGAAACTACTACTCCTACCACCACCACAAGAGCACCTACTTTTACCACAGACCCTGTTACTCCTACCACCACCAAGAGCACTCCTACTTCTACCACAGAAACTACTACTCCAACCACCACAACGAACACTCCTACTTCTACTGCAGAAACTACTGCTCCTAAAACCACCACGAGCGAACTACATCTACCAGAGATACTACTACTCCTAACACCACCACGAGCGCTCCTACTTCCATCACAGACACTATTACTCCAAGTAGCACCACGAGCGCTCCTCCTTCTACCACAGACACTACTCCTCCTACCAACACAACGAGCATTCCTACTTCTATCAAAGAAACTACTACCCTACCAACACCATGAGCATTCCAACTTCTACCACAGAACATGCAACTCCAACCACCACCACAAGCGTTACTACTTCTACCACAAAACCTGCTTCTCCTACCACCACTGCGAGTGGATCTACTTGTACCGCAAAACCTTCTACACCTACCACCACAACGAGAGCACCTACTTCTACCACAGGCCCTGCTACCTCTACTTCCATCACGAGTGATCCTATTTCTACAACAGAAACTACTACTCCTACCAACAGGAAGAGAGCTGCTACTTCTGCTACAGAAACTACTATTCCTACCACCACCACGAACGCAACTACTTCTACCACAGAAACTACTACTCCTACCACCACAGCGAGAGCCCCTAATTCTACCCCAGAAACTACTACTACCACAACAACCACAAGCGCTCCCATATTTTCCACAGAACCTGCTACTCCTACCACCATCACGAGCGAAACTACTTCTACCACAGACACTACTATTCCCACCACCACCACGAGCACTCCTACTTCTACCGCAGATAGTACGACTCCTTCCAGCACCACGAGCGCTCCAATTTCTCCCAAAAAATCTACTACTCCTACCATCACCACTAGCTCTCCTACTTCTAACAGAGAAACAACTACTACCAGCACCACGAACACTTCTACTTGTACCACAGTCTGTGCAACTTCTACCACCACAACGAACTCTCCTACTTCTAACACAGAACATGCTACTCCAACACCACCACGAGGGCAAGTACTTCTACCACAGAATATACTACTCCTACCACCACCACGAGCGCTCATACACCTACCACAGACATTACTACTCCTAACACCACATTGAGGGCTCCTACTTCTACCACAGACACGACTACTAGTACAACGATCACGAGCGATCTTACTTCTACCACAGAATCAGCCACTCCTACTACCATCACCATTGCCACTACTTATACCTGAGACCCTGCTACACCTACCACCACCGCGAGAGCAACAACTTCTACCACAGGCCCTCCTACACCTCCGACCAACACAAGCGCACCAAATTCTACCACATTAACTACTACTACTATGAACACGTAGAGTGCTCCTACAGCTACCACAGTCACTAATACTCCTACAACCACCATGAGTGCAATTACTTATAACACAGATACTACTACTCTTGCCACCACCACGAGCGCAAGTACATCTACCACAGACACTACTACTCCTGACATCAACATAAGTGCTTCAATTTCTACTACAGACTCTACTACTCGTACACCCACCACGAGCGCAACTACTTCTACCACAGACACTACTGCTGCTATCACAACCATGGCCCTCCTACTTCTACAAGATACTGTGCAACTACTAGCAGCAGGAATAGCACTCTTACTTCTTACACAGACAGTACTACTCTAACCACAACCACGAGCACTCCTACTTTTACCACAATACCTGCTACTGCTACCACCACCCCGAGCACAACTAATTCTCCCACAGACCGTGCAACTACTACCACCACCACTAGAGCTCCTACATCTACCACAGACGATAGTAATTCTACCACCAGCACTAGCACAACTACTTCTACCACCGAAACTACTACTCCTACCACCAGCACGATTGCAACTATTTCTACCACAGACCCTGCTCTTCTTACCACAACCACGAGAGTGTCTACTTCTACCACAGGCCCGGCTACTACTACCACAACCATGAGCACTCCTAATTCTACCACAGACACTACTTCTCCTACCACCACCACGATGGCTCCTACTTCTACCACAGAATCAAATACTCCTACCACCACCACAAGCACTCCTGCTTCTACCACAGAAACTACTACTCCTACCACCTGCACGAGCTCTCCTGCTTCTACCACAATATCTACTACTCCTACCAAAAACACGAGTGCAAGTACTTCTACTACAGAAACTTATACTCCTACCAACAGCAAGAGCTCTCCTACTTCTACCATAGAAACTACTACTCCTGCCACCATCACGAGCACTCCTACTTCTACCGCAGAATCAACTACTTCTTCCTCAACCAGGCACGCTCCTACTTCTAGCACATACACTACTACTCCTGCCACCACCACGAGCGCTCCTACTTATACCATAGACACTACTACTCTTACCAACACCACGACTGCTCCTATTTCTATGAAAGAAACTACTACCCTACCACCACCATGAGTGATCCTACTTCTACCACAAAACCTGCTACCCCTTCCACCATCACGATACCACCTACTGCTACCACAGGCCCTTCTACACCTTCCACCAACATGAGTGATCCTACTTCTACCACAGAAACTACTACTCCTACCAATACCAACAGTGCTGCAACTTCTACCACTGAAACTATTACTCCTACCACCACCACGAGTGCAAATACATCTACCACAGACACTATTACTCTTAACTCCACCACAAGGGTTCCTATTTCTACCACAGACACTACTACTCCTGCCACCTCCACGAGCGCTTATACAACTATGAAAGTCATTATTACTCCTACCACCCCCACGAGAACCACTGTTTCTAACACAGAAACTACTACTCCTACCACCACCACGAGAGCACCTACTTGTACAACAGACCCTGCTACACCTACCACCGCCACGAGAGCAACAACTTCTACCACAGGCCCTCCTACTCCTATGACCAACACAAGAGCACCAAATTCTACCACAGTAACTACTACTACTATGAACACGTAGAGTGCTCCTACAGCTACCACAGTCACTAGTACTCCTACCGCCACCATGAGTGCAATTACTTCTAACACAGATACTACTACTCTTACCACCACCACGAGCGCAAGTACATCTACCACAGACACTACTACTCCTAACACCAACATGAGTGCTTCAATTTCTACTACAGACTCTACTACTCCTACACCAACCACGAGCGCAACTACTTCTACCACAGACACTACTGCTGCTATCACAACCATGGCCCTCCTACTTCTACCAGATACCGTGCAACTACTACCAGCAGGAAAAGCGCTCTTACTTCTAACACAGACAGTACTACTCTAACCACGAACACGAGCACTCCTACTTCTACCACAATACCTGCTACTCCTACCACCACCCCGAGCACAACTAATTCTACCACAGACCGTGCAACTACTACCACCACCACTAAAGCTCCTACATCTACCACAGACGACAGTTATTCTACCACCAGCACTAGCGCACCTACTTCTACCACCGAAACCACTACTCCTACCACCACCGCGATTGCAACCACTTCTACCACAGACCCTGCTATCCTTACCACAACCACGAGAACATCTACTTCTACCACAGGCCCTGCTACTACTACCACAACCATGAGCACTCCTAATTCTACCACAGACACTACATCTCCTACCACCACCACGATGGCTCCTACTTCTACCACAGAATCAAATACTCCTACCACCACCACAAGCGCTCCTGCTTCTACCACAGAAACTACTACTCCTACCACCAGCACGAGTGCAAGTACTTCTAATACAGAAACTAATACTCCTACCAACAACAAGAGCGCTCCTACTTCTACCATTGAAACTACTACTCCTGCCACCGTCACGAGCAGTCCTACATCTACCGCAGAATCTACTACTCCTACCTCAATCACGAGCACTGCTACTTCTAGCACATACACTACTACTCCTGCCACCACCACGAGCGCTCCTACTTCTACCACAGACACTACTACTCTTACCAACACCACGAGCACTCCTATTTCTATGAAAGAAACTATTACCCTACCACCACCATGAGCGATCCTACTTCTACCACAAAACCTGCTACACCTTCCACCATCACGAGACCACCTACTGCTACCACAGGCCCTTCTACACTTTCCACCAACATGAGTGATCCTACTTCTACCACAGAAACTACTACTCCTACCAATACCAACAGTGCTCCTACTTCTACCACAGACACTACTACTCTCAGCACCTCCACGAGCACTCCTACATCTACCACAGACACAACTACTCCTATCAACACAACGAGCACTCCTACTTCTACCAAGGAAACTATTACCCTACCACCACCATGAGCGCTCCTAATTCTACCACAGAACATGCAACTACAAACACCACCACAGGCGGTACTACTTCTAGCACAAAACCTGCTACTCCTACCACCACCACGAGTGCAACTACTTGTACCACAAACATGCTACTCCTTCCAACACTATGAAAGCACCTACTTCTACCACAGGCCCTGCTACTACTACCTCCATCACGAGCGATCATACTTCTACCACAGAAAATACTACTCCTACCACCAAGAGTGCTCCTACTTCTACCACAGAAACTACTAGTTCTCCCACCACCACGAGTGCAACTACTTCTACCACAGACACTACTCTTCCTACCACCAGAACGAGAGCCACTACTTCTACCCTAGAAACTACTACTACCACAAACACCATGAGTGCTCCTTCTTCTACCACAAAACCTGTTACACCTACCACCACCACGAGCGATCCTACTTCTACCACAGACACTACTACACCTACCACCACCACGAGCAATCCTACTTCTACCACAGAATCAACTACTCCTAACACCATCATGAGCGCTCCTGCTTCTACCACAGAAACTACTACTTTTACCACCAGCACGAGTGCAACAACTTCTACTACAGACACTAATACACCTACAACCAGGACGAGTGTTCCTACTTCTACCACAGTCACTACTACTCTCACCAACACCACGAGCGCTCCTACTTCTACCGCAGACAGTACTACTCCTACCACCACCATGTGCGCTACTACCTCTAACAAAGTATCTAGTACTCTGAACACCACCACGAGCTCTCCTACTTCTACCAGAGAAACCAATACTACCAAGACCATGAGCGCTCCTAATACTTCCACAGACTGTGCAACTCCTACCACCACCAAGTGTGCTCCTACTTCAAACACAGACCATGCTTCTCCTAACACCAACACGAGCAAAACTACTTCTAATAGCGACCCTGTTACTCGTACCACTACCATGAGAGCACCTCCTTCTACCACAGGCACTGCAACTGCTTCCACCACAATGAGCGCTCCTAATTCAACCACAGAAATTAAACACCCACCAGCACCACGAGCGCCCCTACTTCTACTACAGACACTAGTACTCCTACCACCACCAGGAACGCTCCTACTTCTACCACAGGAACTACTACTAATACCACGGGAACGGGCACAAAATCTTCTACCACAGACAGTACTCTTCCTACCACCACCACGAGCTCTCCTATTTCTACCACAGACAATACTACTCCTAACTCCACCACGAGCAAAAGTACTTCTAGCACAGAAACGACTACTCCTACCACCACCACGAGTGCAACTACTACTACCACTGACACTACTACTCCTACCACCACCATGAGTGCACATATTTCTACAAAAGACATTACTACTCCTACCAACCCCACGATCACCAGTCCGTCTACCACAGAAACTACTACTCCTACCACCACCACAAGAGCACCTGCTTGTACCACAGACCCTGTTACTCCTACCACCACCAAGAGCACTCCTACTTCTACCACAGAAACTACTACTCCAACCACCACAACGAACACTCCTACTTCTACTGCAGAAACTACTGCTCCTAAAACCACCACGAGCGAACTACATCTACCAGAGATACTACTACTCCTAACACCACCACGAGCGCTCCTACTTCTATCACAGACACTATTACTCCAAGTAGCACCACGAGCGCTCCTCCTTCTACCACAGACACTACTCCTCCTACCAACACAACGAGCATTCCTACTTCTATCAAAGAAACTACTACCCTACCAACACCATGAGCATTCCAACTTCTACCACAGAACATGCAACTCCAACCACCACCACAAGCGTTACTACTTCTACCACAAAACCTGCTTCTCCTACCACCACTGCGAGTGGATCTACTTGTAGCGCAAAACCTTCTACACCTACCACCACAACGAGAGCACCTACTTCTACCACAGGCCCTGCTACCTCTACTTCCATCACGAGCGATCCTATTTCTACAACAGAAACTACTACTCCTACCAACAGGAAGAGAGCTCCTACTTCTGCTACAGAAACTACTATTCCTA
Source organism: Balaenoptera physalus (assembly GCF_965194825.1). Classification (NCBI taxonomy): domain Eukaryota; kingdom Metazoa; phylum Chordata; class Mammalia; order Artiodactyla; family Balaenopteridae; genus Balaenoptera; species Balaenoptera physalus. The sequence continues at coordinate 9,699 of NW_028124620.1, forward strand.
CCACCACCACGAACGCAACTACTTCTACCACAGAAACTACTACTCCTACCACCACAGCGAGAGCCCCTAATTCTACCCCAGAAACTACTACTACCACAACCACCACAAGCGCTGCCATAGTTTCCACAGAACCTGCTACTCCTACCACCATCACGAGCGAAACTACTTCTACCACAGACACTACTATTCCCACCACCACCACGAGCACTCCTACTTCTACCGCAGATAGTACTACTCCTTCCAGCACCACGAGCGCTCCAATTTCTCCCAAAAAATCTACTACTCCTACCGTCACCACTAGCTCTCCTACTTCTAACAGAGAAACAACTACTACCAGCACCACGAACACTTCTACTTGTACCACAGTCTGTGCAACTTCTACCACCACAACGAACTCTCCTACTTCTAACACAGAACATGCTACTCCAACACCACCACGAGGGCAAGTACTTCTACCACAGAATATACTACTCCTACCACCACCACGAGCGCTCATACACCTACCACAGACATTACTACTCCTAACACCACATTGAGGGCTCCTACTTCTACCACAGACACGACTACTAGTACAACGATCACGAGCGATCTTACTTCTACCACAGAATCAGCCACTCCTACTACCATCACCATTGCCACTACTTATACCTGAGACCCTGCTACACCTACCACCACCGCGAGAGCAACAACTTCTACCACAGGCCCTCCTACACCTCTGACCAACACAAGCGCACCAAATTCTACCACATTAACTACTACTACTATGAACACGTAGAGTGCTCCTACAGCTACCACAGTCACTAGTACTCCTACAACCACCATGAGTGCAATTACTTATAACACAGATACTACTACTCTTGCCACCACCACGAGCGCAAGTACATCTACCACAGACACTACTACTCCTGACATCAACATAAGTGCTTCAATTTCTACTACAGACTCTACTACTCGTACACCCACCACGAGCGCAACTACTTCTAACACAGACACTACTGCTGCTATCACAACCATGGCCCTCCTACTTCTACCAGATACCGTGCAACTACTAGCAGCAGGAATAGCACTCTTACTTCTTACACAGACAGTACTACTCTAACCACAACCACGAGCACTCCTACTTTTACCACAATACCTGCTACTGCTACCACCACCCCGAGCACAACTAATTCTCCCACAGACCGTGCAACTACTACCACCACCACTAGAGCTCCTACATCTACCACAGACGATAGTAATTCTACCACCAGCACTAGCACAACTACTTCTACCACCGAAACTACTACTCCTACCACCAGCACGATTGCAACTATTTCTACCACAGACCCTGCTCTTCTTACCACAACCACGAGAGCATCTACTTCTACCACAGGCCCTGCTACTACTACCACAACCATGAGCACTCCTAATTCTACCACAGACACTACTTCTCCTACCACCACCACGATGGCTCCTACTTCTACCACAGAATCAAATACTCCTACCACCACCACAAGCACTCCTGCTTCTACCACAGAAACTACTACTCCTACCACCTGCACGAGCTCTCCTGCTTCTACCACAATATCTACTACTCCTACCAAAAACACGAGTGCAAGTACTTCTACTACAGAAACTTATACTCCTACCAACAACAGGAGCTCTCCTACTTCTACCATAGAAACTACTACTCCTGCCACCATCACGAGCACTCCTACTTCTACCGCAGAATCAACTACTTCTTCCTCAACCACGCACGCTCCTACTTCTAGCACATACACTACTACTCCTGCCACCACCACGAGCGCTCCTACTTATACCATAGACACTACTACTCTTACCAACACCACGAGTGCTCCTATTTCTATGAAAGAAACTACTACCCTACCACCACCATGAGTGATCCTACTTCTACCACAAAACCTGCTACCCCTTCCACCATCACGATACCACCTACTGCTACCACAGGCCCTTCTACACCTTCCACCAACATGAGTGATCCTACTTCTACCACAGAAACTACTACTCCTACCAATACCAACAGTGCTGCAACTTCTACCACTGAAACTATTACTCCTACCACCACCACGAGTGCAAATACATCTACCACAGACACTATTACTCTTAACTCCACCACAAGGGTTCCTATTTCTACCACAGACACTACTACTCCTGCCACCTCCACGAGCGCTTATACAACTATGAAAGTCATTATTACTCCTACCACCCCCACGAGAACCACTGTTTCTAACACAGAAACTACTACTCCTACCACCACCACGAGAGCACCTACTTGTACAACAGACCCTGCTACACCTACCACCGCCACGAGAGCAACAACTTCTACCACAGGCCCTCCTACTCCTATGACCAACACAAGAGCACCAAATTCTACCACAGTAACTACTACTACTATGAACACGTAGAGTGCTCCTACAGCTACCACAGTCACTAGTACTCCTACCGCCACCATGAGTGCAATTACTTCTAACACAGATACTACTACTCTTACCACCACCACGAGCGCAAGTACATCTACCACAGACACTACTACTCCTAACACCAACATGAGTGCTTCAATTTCTACTACAGACTCTACTACTCCTACACCAACCACGAGCGCAACTACTTCTACCACAGACACTACTGCTGCTATCACAACCATGGCCCTCCTACTTCTACCAGATACCGTGCAACTACTACCAGCAGGAAAAGCGCTCTTACTTCTAACACAGACAGTACTACTCTAACCACGAACACGAGCACTCCTACTTCTACCACAATACCTGCTACTCCTACCACCACCCCGAGCACAACTAATTCTACCACAGACCGTGCAACTACTACCACCACCACTAAAGCTCCTACATCTACCACAGACGACAGTTATTCTACCACCAGCACTAGCGCACCTACTTCTACCACCGAAACCACTACTCCTACCACCACCGCGATTGCAACTACTTCTACCACAGACCCTGCTATCCTTACCACAACCACGAGAACATCTACTTCTACCACAGGCCCTGCTACTACTACCACAACCATGAGCACTCCTAATTCTACCACAGACACTACATCTCCTACCACCACCACGATGGCTCCTACTTCTACCACAGAATCAAATACTCCTACCACCACCACAAGCGCTCCTGCTTCTACCACAGAAACTACTACTCCTACCACCAGCACGAGTGCAAGTACTTCTAATACAGAAACTAATACTCCTACCAACAACAAGAGCGCTCCTACTTCTACCATTGAAACTACTACTCCTGCCACCGTCACGAGCAGTCCTACATCTACCGCAGAATCTACTACTCCTACCTCAATCACGAGCACTGCTACTTCTAGCACATACACTACTACTCCTGCCACCACCACGAGCGCTCCTACTTCTACCACAGACACTACTACTCTTACCAACACCACGAGCACTCCTATTTCTATGAAAGAAACTATTACCCTACCACCACCATGAGCGATCCTACTTCTACCACAAAACCTGCTACACCTTCCACCATCACGAGACCACCTACTGCTACCACAGGCCCTTCTACACTTTCCACCAACATGAGTGATCCTACTTCTACCACAGAAACTACTACTCCTACCAATACCAACAGTGCTCCTACTTCTACCACAGACACTACTACTCTCAGCACCTCCACGAGCACTCCTACATCGACCACAGACACAACTACTCCTATCAACACAACGAGCACTCCTACTTCTACCAAGGAAACTATTACCCTACCACCACCATGAGCGCTCCTAATTCTACCACAGAACATGCAACTACAAACACCACCACAGGCGGTACTACTTCTAGCACAAAACCTGCTACTCCTACCACCACCACGAGTGCAACTACTTGTACCACAAACATGCTACTCCTTCCAACACTATGAAAGCACCTACTTCTACCACAGGCCCTGCTACTACTACCTCCATCACGAGCGATCATACTTCTACCACAGAAAATACTACTCCTACCACCAAGAGTGCTCCTACTTCTACCACAGAAACTACTAGTTCTCCCACCACCACGAGTGCAACTACTTCTACCACAGACACTACTCTTCCTACCACCAGAACGAGAGCCACTACTTCTACCCTAGAAACTACTACTACCACAAACACCATGAGTGCTCCTTCTTCTACCACAAAACCTGTTACACCTACCACCACCACGAGCGATCCTACTTCTACCACAGACACTACTACACCTACCACCACCACGAGCAATCCTACTTCTACCACAGAATCAACTACTCCTAACACCATCATGAGCGCTCCTGCTTCTACCACAGAAACTACTACTTTTACCACCAGCACGAGTGCAACAACTTCTACTACAGACACTAATACACCTACAACCAGGACGAGTGTTCCTACTTCTACCACAGTCACTACTACTCTCACCAACACCACGAGCGCTCCTACTTCTACCGCAGACAGTACTACTCCTACCACCACCATGTGTGCTACTACCTCTAACAAAGTATCTAGTACTCTGAACACCACCACGAGCTCTCCTACTTCTACCAGAGAAACCAATACTACCAAGACCATGAGCGCTCCTAATACTTCCACAGACTGTGCAACTCCTACCACCACCAAGTGTGCTCCTACTTCAAACACAGACCATGCTTCTCCTAACACCAACACGAGCAAAACTACTTCTAATAGCGACCCTGTTACTCGTACCACTACCATGAGAGCACCTCCTTCTACCACAGGCACTGCAACTGCTTCCACCACAATGAGCGCTCCTAATTCAACCACAGAAATTAAACACCCACCAGCACCACGAGCGCCCCTACTTCTACTACAGACACTAGTACTCCTACCACCACCAGGAACGCTCCTACTTCTACCACAGGAACTACTACTAATACCACGGGAACGGGCACAAAATCTTCTACCACAGACAGTACTCTTCCTACCACCACCACGAGCTCTCCTATTTCTACCACAGACAATACTACTCCTAACTCCACCACGAGCAAAAGTACTTCTAGCACAGAAACGACTACTCCTACCACCACCACGAGTGCAACTACTACTACCACTGACACTACTACTCCTACCACCACCATGAGTGCACATATTTCTACAAAAGACATTACTACTCCTACCAACCCCACGATCACCAGTCCGTCTACCACAGAAACTACTACTCCTACCACCACCACAAGAGCACCTGCTTGTACCACAGACCCTGTTACTCCTACCACCACCAAGAGCACTCCTACTTCTACCACAGAAACTACTACTCCAACCACCACAACGAACACTCCTTCTTCTACTGCAGAAACTACTGCTCCTAAAACCACCACGAGCGAACTACATCTACCAGAGATACTACTACTCCTAACACCACCACGAGCGCTCCTACTTCTATCACAGACACTATTACTCCAAGTAGCACCACGAGCGCTCCTCCTTCTACCACAGACACTACTCCTCCTACCAACACAACGAGCATTCCTACTTCTATCAAAGAAACTACTACCCTACCAACACCATGAGCATTCCAACTTCTACCACAGAACATGCAACTCCAACCACCACCACAAGCGTTACTACTTCTACCACAAAACCTGCTTCTCCTACCACCACTGCGAGTGGATCTACTTGTAGCGCAAAACCTTCTACACCTACCACCACAACGAGAGCACCTACTTCTACCACAGGCCCTGCTACCTCTACTTCCATCACGAGTGATCCTATTTCTACAACAGAAACTACTACTCCTACCAACAGGAAGAGAGCTCCTACTTCTGCTACAGAAACTACTATTCCTACCACCACCACGAACGCAACTACTTCTACCACAGAAACTACTACTCCTACCACCACAGCGAGAGCCCCTAATTCTACCCCAGAAACTACTACTACCACAACCACCACAAGCGCTCCCATATTTTCCACAGAACCTGCTACTCCTACCACCATCACGAGCGAAACTACTTCTACCACAGACACTACTATTCCCACCACCACCACGAGCACTCCTACTTCTACCGCAGATAGTACTACTCCTTCCAGCACCACGAGCGCTCCAATTTCTCCCAAAAAATCTACTACTCCTACCGTCACCACTAGCTCTCCTACTTCTAACAGAGAAACAACTACTACCAGCACCACGAACACTTCTACTTGTACCACAGTCTGTGCAACTTCTACCACCACAACGAACTCTCCTACTTCTAACACAGAACATGCTACTCCCACACCACCACGAGGGCAAGTACTTCTACCACAGAATATACTACTCCTACCACCACCACGAGCGCTCATACACCTACCACAGACATTACTACTCCTAACACCACATTGAGGGCTCCTACTTCTACCACAGACACGACTACTAGTACAACGATCACGAGCGATCTTACTTCTACCACAGAATCAGCCACTCCTACTACCATCACCATTGCCACTACTTATACCTGAGACCCTGCTACACCTACCACCACCGCGAGAGCAACAACTTCTACCACAGGCCCTCCTACACCTCCGACCAACACAAGCGCACCAAATTCTACCACATTAACTACTACTACTATGAACACGTAGAGTGCTCCTACAGCTACCACAGTCACTAGTACTCCTACAACCACCATGAGTGCAATTACTTATAACACAGATACTACTACTCTTGCCACCACCACGAGCGCAAGTACATCTACCACAGACACTACTACTCCTGACATCAACATAAGTGCTTCAATTTCTACTACAGACTCTACTACTCGTACACCCACCACGAGCGCAACTACTTCTAACACAGACACTACTGCTGCTATCACAACCATGGCCCTCCTACTTCTACCAGATACCGTGCAACTACTAGCAGCAGGAATAGCACTCTTACTTCTTACACAGACAGTACTACTCTAACCACAACCACGAGCACTCCTACTTTTACCACAATACCTGCTACTGCTACCACCACCCCGAGCACAACTAATTCTCCCACAGACCGTGCAACTACTACCACCACCACTAGAGCTCCTACATCTACCACAGACGATAGTAATTCTACCACCAGCACTAGCACAACTACTTCTACCACCGAAACTACTACTCCTACCACCAGCACGATTGCAACTATTTCTACCACAGACCCTGCTATTCTTACCACAACCACGAGAGCATCTACTTCTACCACAGGCCCTGCTACTACTACCACAACCATGAGCACTCCTAATTCTACCACAGACACTACTTCTCCTACCACCACCACGATGGCTCCTACTTCTACCACAGAATCAAATACTCCTACCACCACCACAAGCACTCCTGCTTCTACCACAGAAACTACTACTCCTACCACCTGCACGAGCTCTCCTGCTTCTACCACAATATCTACTACTCCTACCAAAAACACGAGTGCAAGTACTTCTACTACAGAAACTTATACTCCTACCAACAACAAGAGCTCTCCTACTTCTACCATAGAAACTACTACTCCTGCCACCATCACGAGCACTCCTACTTCTACCGCAGAATCAACTACTTCTTCCTCAACCAGGCACGCTCCTACTTCTAGCACATACACTACTACTCCTGCCACCACCACGAGCGCTCCTACTTATACCATAGACACTACTACTCTTACCAACACCACGAGTGCTCCTATTTCTATGAAAGAAACTACTACCCTACCACCACCATGAGTGATCCTACTTCTACCACAAAACCTGCTACCCCTTCCACCATCACGATACCACCTACTGCTACCACAGGCCCTTCTACACCTTCCACCAACATGAGTGATCCTACTTCTACCACAGAAACTACTACTCCTACCAATACCAACAGTGCTGCAACTTCTACCACTGAAACTATTACTCCTACCACCACCACGAGTGCAAATACATCTACCACAGACACTATTACTCTTAACTCCACCACAAGGGTTCCTATTTCTACCACAGACACTACTACTCCTGCCACCTCCACGAGCGCTTATACAACTATGAAAGTCATTATTACTCCTACCACCCCCACGAGAACCACTGTTTCTAACACAGAAACTACTACTCCTACCACCACCACGAGAGCACCTACTTGTACAACAGACCCTGCTACACCTACCACCGCCACGAGAGCAACAACTTCTACCACAGGCCCTCCTACTCCTATGACCAACACAAGAGCACCAAATTCTACCACAGTAACTACTACTACTATGAACACGTAGAGTGCTCCTACAGCTACCACAGTCACTAGTACTCCTACCGCCACCATGAGTGCAATTACTTCTAACACAGATACTACTACTCTTACCACCACCACGAGCGCAAGTACATCTACCACAGACACTACTACTCCTAACACCAACATGAGTGCTTCAATTTCTACTACAGACTCTACTACTCCTACACCAACCACGAGCGCAACTACTTCTACCACAGACACTACTGCTGCTATCACAACCATGGCCCTCCTACTTCTACCAGATACCGTGCAACTACTACCAGCAGGAAAAGCGCTCTTACTTCTAACACAGACAGTACTACTCTAACCACGAACACGAGCACTCCTACTTCTACCACAATACCTGCTACTCCTACCACCACCCCGAGCACAACTAATTCTACCACAGACCGTGCAACTACTACCACCACCACTAGAGCTCCTACATCTACCACAGACGACAGTTATTCTACCACCAGCACTAGCGCACCTACTTCTACCACCGAAACCACTACTCCTACCACCACCGCGATTGCAACCACTTCTACCACAGACCCTGCTATCCTTACCACAACCACGAGAACATCTACTTCTACCACAGGCCCTGCTACTACTACCACAACCATGAGCACTCCTAATTCTACCACAGACACTACATCTCCTACCACCACCACGATGGCTCCTACTTCTACCACAGAATCAAATACTCCTACCACCACCACAAGCGCTCCTGCTTCTACCACAGAAACTACTACTCCTACCACCAGCACGAGTGCAAGTACTTCTAATACAGAAACTAATACTCCTACCAACAACAAGAGCACTCCTACTTCTACCATTGAAACTACTACTACTGCCACCGTCACGAGCAGTCCTACATCTACCGCAGAATCTACTACTCCTACCTCAATCACGAGCACTGCTACTTCTAGCACATACACTACTACTCCTGCCACCACCACGAGCGCTCCTACTTCTACCACAGACACTACTACTCTTACCAACACCACGAGCACTCCTATTTCTATGAAAGTAACTACTACCCTACCACCACCATGAGCGATCCTACTTCTACCACAAAACCTGCTACACCTTCCACCATCACGAGACCACCTACTGCTACCACAGGCCCTTCTACACTTTCCACCAACATGAGTGATCCTACTTCTACCACAGAAACTACTACTCCTACCAATACCAACAGTGCTCCTACTTCTACCACAGACACTACTACTCTCAGCACCTCCACGAGCACTCCTACATCGACCACAGACACAACTACTCCTATCAACACAACGAGCACTCCTACTTCTACCAAGGAAACTATTACCCTACCACCACCATGAGCGCTCCTAATTCTACCACAGAACATGCAACTACAAACACCACCACAGGCGGTACTACTTCTAGCACAAAACCTGCTACTCCTACCACCACCACGAGTGCAACTACTTGTACCACAAACATGCTACTCCTTCCAACACTATGAAAGCACCTACTTCTACCACAGGCCCTGCTACTACTACCTCCATCACGAGCGATCATACTTCTACCACAGAAAATACTACTCCTACCACCAAGAGTGCTCCTACTTCTACCACAGAAACTACTAGTTCTCCCACCACCACGAGTGCAACTACTTCTACCACAGACACTACTCTTCCTACCACCAGAACGAGAGCCACTACTTCTACCCTAGAAACTACTACTACCACAAACACCATGAGTGCTCCTTCTTCTACCACAAAACCTGTTACACCTACCACCACCACGAGCGATCCTACTTCTACCACAGACACTACTACACCTACCACCACCACGAGCAATCCTACTTCTACCACAGAATCAACTACTCCTAACACCATCATGAGCGCTCCTGCTTCTACCACAGAAACTACTACTTTTACCACCAGCACGAGTGCAACAACTTCTACTACAGACACTAATACACCTACAACCAGGACGAGTGTTCCTACTTCTACCACAGTCACTACTACTCTCACCAACACCACGAGCGCTCCTACTTCTACCGCAGACAGTACTACTCCTACCACCACCATGTGTGCTACTACCTCTAACAAAGTATCTAGTACTCTGAACACCACCACGAGCTCTCCTACTTCTACCAGAGAAACCAATACTACCAAGACCATGAGCGCTCCTAATACTTCCACAGACTGTGCAACTCCTACCACCACCAAGTGTGCTCCTACTTCAAACACAGACCATGCTTCTCCTAACACCAACACGAGCAAAACTACTTCTAATAGCGACCCTGTTACTCGTACCACTACCATGAGAGCACCTCCTTCTACCACAGGCACTGCAACTGCTTCCACCACAATGAGCGCTCCTAATTCAACCACAGAAATTAAACACCCACCAGCACCACGAGCGCCCCTACTTCTACTACAGACACTAGTACTCCTACCACCACCAGGAACGCTCCTACTTCTACCACAGGAACTACTACTAATACCACGGGAACGGGCACAAAATCTTCTACCACAGACAGTACTCTTCCTACCACCACCACGAGCTCTCCTATTTCTACCACAGACAATACTACTCCTAACTCCACCACGAGCAAAAGTACTTCTAGCACAGAAACGACTACTCCTACCACCACCACGAGTGCAACTACTACTACCACTGACACTACTACTCCTACCACCACCATGAGTGCACATATTTCTACAAAAGACATTACTACTCCTACCAACCCCACGATCACCAGTCCGTCTACCACAGAAACTACTACTCCTACCACCACCACAAGAGCACCTGCTTGTACCACAGACCCTGTTACTCCTACCACCACCAAGAGCACTCCTACTTCTACCACAGAAACTACTACTCCAACCACCACAACGAACACTCCTTCTTCTACTGCAGAAACTACTGCTCCTAAAACCACCACGAGCGAACTACATCTACCAGAGATACTACTACTCCTAACACCACCACGAGCGCTCCTACTTCTATCACAGACACTATTACTCCAAGTAGCACCACGAGCGCTCCTCCTTCTACCACAGACACTACTCCTCCTACCAACACAACGAGCATTCCTACTTCTATCAAAGAAACTACTACCCTACCAACACCATGAGCATTCCAACTTCTACCACAGAACATGCAACTCCAACCACCACCACAAGCGTTACTACTTCTACCACAAAACCTGCTTCTCCTACCACCACTGCGAGTGGATCTACTTGTAGCGCAAAACCTTCTACACCTACCACCACAACGAGAGCACCTACTTCTACCACAGGCCCTGCTACCTCTACTTCCATCACGAGTGATCCTATTTCTACAACAGAAACTACTACTCCTACCAACAGGAAGAGAGCTCCTACTTCTGCTACAGAAACTACTATTCCTACCACCACCACGAACGCAACTACTTCTACCACAGAAACTACTACTCCTACCACCACAGCGAGAGCCCCTAATTCTACCCCAGAAACTACTACTACCACAACCACCACAAGCGCTCCCATATTTTCCACAGAACCTGCTACTCCTACCACCATCACGAGCGAAACTACTTCTACCACAGACACTACTATTCCCACCACCACCACGAGCACTCCTACTTCTACCGCAGATAGTACTACTCCTTCCAGCACCACGAGCGCTCCAATTTCTCCCAAAAAATCTACTACTCCTACCGTCACCACTAGCTCTCCTACTTCTAACAGAGAAACAACTACTACCAGCACCACGAACACTTCTACTTGTACCACAGTCTGTGCAACTTCTACCACCACAACGAACTCTCCTACTTCTAACACAGAACATGCTACTCCAACACCACCACGAGGGCAAGTACTTCTACCACAGAATATACTACTCCTACCACCACCACGAGCGCTCATACACCTACCACAGACATTACTACTCCTAACACCACATTGAGGGCTCCTACTTCTACCACAGACACGACTACTAGTACAACGATCACGAGCGATCTTACTTCTACCACAGAATCAGCCACTCCTACTACCATCACCATTGCCACTACTTATACCTGAGACCCTGCTACACCTACCACCACCGCGAGAGCAACAACTTCTACCACAGGCCCTCCTACACCTCCGACCAACACAAGCGCACCAAATTCTACCACATTAACTACTACTACTATGAACACGTAGAGTGCTCCTACAGCTACCACAGTCACTAGTACTCCTACAACCACCATGAGTGCAATTACTTATAACACAGATACTACTACTCTTGCCACCACCACGAGCGCAAGTACATCTACCACAGACACTACTACTCCTGACATCAACATAAGTGCTTCAATTTCTACTACAGACTCTACTACTCGTACACCCACCACGAGCGCAACTACTTCTAACACAGACACTACTGCTGCTATCACAACCATGGCCCTCCTACTTCTACCAGATACCGTGCAACTACTAGCAGCAGGAATAGCACTCTTACTTCTTACACAGACAGTACTACTCTAACCACAACCACGAGCACTCCTACTTTTACCACAATACCTGCTACTGCTACCACCACCCCGAGCACAACTAATTCTCCCACAGACCGTGCAACTACTACCACCACCACTAGAGCTCCTACATCTACCACAGACGATAGTAATTCTACCACCAGCACTAGCACAACTACTTCTACCACCGAAACTACTACTCCTACCACCAGCACGATTGCAACTATTTCTACCACAGACCCTGCTATTCTTACCACAACCACGAGAGCATCTACTTCTACCACAGGCCCTGCTACTACTACCACAACCATGAGCACTCCTAATTCTACCACAGACACTACTTCTCCTACCACCACCACGATGGCTCCTACTTCTACCACAGAATCAAATACTCCTACCACCACCACAAGCACTCCTGCTTCTACCACAGAAACTACTACTCCTACCACCTGCACGAGCTCTCCTGCTTCTACCACAATATCTACTACTCCTACCAAAAACACGAGTGCAAGTACTTCTACTACAGAAACTTATACTCCTACCAACAACAAGAGCTCTCCTACTTCTACCATAGAAACTACTACTCCTGCCACCATCACGAGCACTCCTACTTCTACCGCAGAATCAACTACTTCTTCCTCAACCAGGCACGCTCCTACTTCTAGCACATACACTACTACTCCTGCCACCACCACGAGCGCTCCTACTTATACCATAGACACTACTACTCTTACCAACACCACGAGTGCTCCTATTTCTATGAAAGAAACTACTACCCTACCACCACCATGAGTGATCCTACTTCTACCACAAAACCTGCTACCCCTTCCACCATCACGATACCACCTACTGCTACCACAGGCCCTTCTACACCTTCCACCAACATGAGTGATCCTACTTCTACCACAGAAACTACTACTCCTACCAATACCAACAGTGCTGCAACTTCTACCACTGAAACTATTACTCCTACCACCACCACGAGTGCAAATACATCTACCACAGACACTATTACTCTTAACTCCACCACAAGGGTTCCTATTTCTACCACAGACACTACTACTCCTGCCACCTCCACGAGCGCTTATACAACTATGAAAGTCATTATTACTCCTACCACCCCCACGAGAACCACTGTTTCTAACACAGAAACTACTACTCCTACCACCACCACGAGAGCACCTACTTGTACAACAGACCCTGCTACACCTACCACCGCCACGAGAGCAACAACTTCTACCACAGGCCCTCCTACTCCTATGACCAACACAAGAGCACCAAATTCTACCACAGTAACTACTACTACTATGAACACGTAGAGTGCTCCTACAGCTACCACAGTCACTAGTACTCCTACCGCCACCATGAGTGCAATTACTTCTAACACAGATACTACTACTCTTACCACCACCACGAGCGCAAGTACATCTACCACAGACACTACTACTCCTAACACCAACATGAGTGCTTCAATTTCTACTACAGACTCTACTACTCCTACACCAACCACGAGCGCAACTACTTCTACCACAGACACTACTGCTGCTATCACAACCATGGCCCTCCTACTTCTACCAGATACCGTGCAACTACTACCAGCAGGAAAAGCGCTCTTACTTCTAACACAGACAGTACTACTCTAACCACGAACACGAGCACTCCTACTTCTACCACAATACCTGCTACTCCTACCACCACCCCGAGCACAACTAATTCTACCACAGACCGTGCAACTACTACCACCACCACTAGAGCTCCTACATCTACCACAGACGACAGTTATTCTACCACCAGCACTAGCGCACCTACTTCTACCACCGAAACCACTACTCCTACCACCACCGCGATTGCAACCACTTCTACCACAGACCCTGCTATCCTTACCACAACCACGAGAACATCTACTTCTACCACAGGCCCTGCTACTACTACCACAACCATGAGCACTCCTAATTCTACCACAGACACTACATCTCCTACCACCACCACGATGGCTCCTACTTCTACCACAGAATCAAATACTCCTACCACCACCACAAGCGCTCCTGCTTCTACCACAGAAACTACTACTCCTACCACCAGCACGAGTGCAAGTACTTCTAATACAGAAACTAATACTCCTACCAACAACAAGAGCGCTCCTACTTCTACCATTGAAACTACTACTCCTGCCACCGTCACGAGCAGTCCTACATCTACCGCAGAATCTACTACTCCTACCTCAATCACGAGCACTGCTACTTCTAGCACATACACTACTACTCCTGCCACCACCACGAGCGCTCCTACTTCTACCACAGACACTACTACTCTTACCAACACCACGAGCACTCCTATTTCTATGAAAGAAACTACTACCCTACCACCACCATGAGCGATCCTACTTCTACCACAAAACCTGCTACACCTTCCACCATCACGAGACCACCTACTGCTACCACAGGCCCTTCTACACTTTCCACCAACATGAGTGATCCTACTTCTACCACAGAAACTACTACTCCTAGCAATACCAACAGTGCTCCTACTTCTACCACAGACACTACTACTCCCAGCACCTCCACGAGCACTCCTACATCTACCACAGACACAACTACTCCTATCAACAAAACGAGCACTCCTACTTCTACCAAGGAAACTATTACCCTACCACCACCATGAGCGCTCCTAATTCTACCACAGAACATGCAACTACAAACACCACCACAGGCGGTACTACTTCTAGCACAAAACCTGCTACTCCTACCACCACCACGAGTGCAACTACTTGTACCACAAACATGCTACTCCTTCCAACACTATGAAAGCACCTACTTCTACCACAGGCCCTGCTACTACTACCTCCATCACGAGCGATCATACTTCTACCACAGAAAATACTACTCCTACCACCAAGAGTGCTCCTACTTCTACCACAGAAACTACTAGTTCTCCCACCACCACGAGTGCAACTACTTCTACCACAGACACTACTCTTCCTACCACCAGAACGAGAGCCACTACTTCTACCCTAGAAACTACTACTACCACAAACACCATGAGTGCTCCTTCTTCTACCACAAAACCTGTTACACCTACCACCACCACGAGCGATCCTACTTCTACCACAGACACTACTACACCTACCACCACCACGAGCAATCCTACTTCTACCACAGAATCAACTACTCCTAACACCATCACGAGCGTTCCTGCTTCTACCACAGAAACTACTACTTTTACCACCAGCACGAGTGCAACAACTCCTACTACAGACACTAATACACCTACAACCAGGACGAGTGTTCCTACTTCTACCACAGTCACTACTACTCTCACCAACACCACGAGCGCTCCTACTTCTACCACAGACAGTACTACTCCTACCACCACCATGTGTGCTACTACCCCTAACAAAGTATCTAGTACTCTGAACACCACCACGAGCTCTCCTACTTCTACCAGAGAAACCAATACTACCAAGACCATGAGCGCTCCTAATACTTCCACAGACTGTGCAACTCCTACCACCACCAAGTGTGCTCCTACTTCAAACACAGACCATGCTTCTCCTAACACCAACACGAGCAAAACTACTTCTAACAGCGACCCTGTTACTCGTACCACTACCATGAGAGCACCTACTTCTACCACAGGCACTGCAACTGCTTCCACCACAATGAGCGCTCCTAATTCAACCACAGAAATTAAACACCCACCAGCACCACGAGCGCCCCTACTTCTACTACAGACACTAGTACTCCTACCACCACAAGGAACGCTCCTACTTCTACCACAGGAACTACTACTAATACCATGGGAATGGGCACAAAATCTTCTACCACAGACAGTACTCTTCCTACCACCACCACGAGCTCTCCTACTTCTACCACAGACAATACTACTCCTAACTCCACCACGAGCAAAAGTACTTCTAGCACAGAAACGACTACTCCTACCACCACCACGAGTGCAACTACTACTACCACTGACACTACTACTCCTACCACCACCATGAGTGCACATATTTCTACAAAAGACATTACTACTCCTACCAACCCCACGATCACCAGTCCGTCTACCACAGAAACTACTACTCCTACCACCGCCACAAGAGCACCTACTTGTACCACAGACCCTGTTACTCCTACCACCACCAAGAGCACTCCTACTTCTACCACAGAAACTACTACTCCAACCACCACAACGAACACTCCTACTTCTACTGCAGAAACTACTGCTCCTAAAACCACCACGAGCGAACTACATCTACCAGAGATACTACTACTCCTAACACCACCACGAGCGCTCCTACTTCCATCACAGACACTATTACTCCAAGTAGCACCACGAGCGCTCCTCCTTCTACCACAGACACTACTCCTCCTACCAACACAACGAGCATTCCTACTTCTATCAAAGAAACTACTACCCTACCAACACCATGAGCATTCCAACTTCTACCACAGAACATGCAACTCCAACCACCACCACAAGCGTTACTACTTCTACCACAAAACCTGCTTCTCCTACCACCACTGCGAGTGGATCTACTTGTACCGCAAAACCTTCTACACCTACCACCACAACGAGAGCACCTACTTCTACCACAGGCCCTGCTACCTCTACTTCCATCACGAGTGATCCTATTTCTACAACAGAAACTACTACTCCTACCAACAGGAAGAGAGCTGCTACTTCTGCTACAGAAACTACTATTCCTACCACCACCACGAACGCAACTACTTCTACCACAGAAACTACTACTCCTACCACCACAGCGAGAGCCCCTAATTCTACCCCAGAAACTACTACTACCACAACCACCACAAGCGCTCCCATATTTTCCACAGAACCTGCTACTCCTACCACCATCACGAGCGAAACTACTTCTACCACAGACACTACTATTCCCACCACCACCACGAGCACTCCTACTTCTACCGCAGATAGTACGACTCCTTCCAGCACCACGAGCGCTCCAATTTCTCCCAAAAAATCTACTACTCCTACCATCACCACTAGCTCTCCTACTTCTAACAGAGAAACAACTACTACCAGCACCACGAACACTTCTACTTGTACCACAGTCTGTGCAACTTCTACCACCACAACGAACTCTCCTACTTCTAACACAGAACATGCTACTCCAACACCACCACGAGGGCAAGTACTTCTACCACAGAATATACTACTCCTACCACCATCACGAGCGCTCATACACCTACCACAGACATTACTACTCCTAACACCACATTGAGGGCTCCTACTTCTACCACAGACACGACTACTAGTACAACGATCACGAGCGATCTTACTTCTACCACAGAATCAGCCACTCCTACTACCATCACCATTGCCACTACTTATACCTGAGACCCTGCTACACCTACCACCACCGCGAGAGCAACAACTTCTACCACAGGCCCTCCTACACCTCCGACCAACACAAGCGCACCAAATTCTACCACATTAACTACTACTACTATGAACACGTAGAGTGCTCCTACAGCTACCACAGTCACTAATACTCCTACAACCACCATGAGTGCAATTACTTATAACACAGATACTACTACTCTTGCCACCACCACGAGCGCAAGTACATCTACGACAGACACTACTACTCCTGACATCAACATAAGTGCTTCAATTTCTACTACAGACTCTACTACTCGTACACCCACCACGAGCGCAACTACTTCTACCACAGACACTACTGCTGCTATCACAACCATGGCCCTCCTACTTCTACAAGATACTGTGCAACTACTAGCAGCAGGAATAGCACTCTTACTTCTTACACAGACAGTACTACTCTAACCACAACCACGAGCACTCCTACTTTTACCACAATACCTGCTACTGCTACCACCACCCCGAGCACAACTAATTCTCCCACAGACCGTGCAACTACTACCACCACCACTAGAGCTCCTACATCTACCACAGACGATAGTAATTCTACCACCAGCACTAGCACAACTACTTCTACCACCGAAACTACTACTCCTACCACCAGCACGATTGCAACTATTTCTACCACAGACCCTGCTCTTCTTACCACAACCACGAGAGTGTCTACTTCTACCACAGGCCCGGCTACTACTACCACAACCATGAGCACTCCTAATTCTACCACAGACACTACTTCTCCTACCACCACCAAATGGCTCCTACTTCTACCACAGAATCAAATACTCCTACCACCACCACAAGCACTCCTGCTTCTACCACAGAAACTACTACTCCTACCACCTGCACGAGCTCTCCTGCTTCTACCACAATATCTACTACTCCTACCAAAAACACGAGTGCAAGTACTTCTACTACAGAAACTTATACTCCTACCAACAGCAAGAGCTCTCCTACTTCTACCATAGAAACTGCTACTCCTGCCACCATCACGAGCACTCCTACTTCTACCGCAGAATCAACTACTTCTTCCTCAACCAGGCACGCTCCTACTTCTAGCACATACACTACTACTCCTGCCACCACCACGAGCGCTCCTACTTATACCATAGACACTACTACTCTTACCAACACCACGAGTGCTCCTATTTCTATGAAAGAAACTACTACCCTACCACCACCATGAGTGATCCTACTTCTACCACAAAACCTGCTACCCCTTCCACCATCACGATACCACCTACTGCTACCACAGGCCCTTCTACACCTTCCACCAACATGAGTGATCCTACTTCTACCACAGAAACTACTACTCCTACCACCAGCACGAGTGCAAGTACTTCTAATACAGAAACTAATACTCCTACCAACAACAAGAGCGCTCCTACTTCTACCATTGAAACTACTACTCCTGCCACCGTCACGAGCAGTCCTACATCTACCGCAGAATCTACTACTCCTACCTCAATCACGAGCACTGCTACTTCTAGCACATACACTACTACTCCTGCCACCACCACGAGCGCTCCTACTTCTACCACAGACACTACTACTCTTACCAACACCACGAGCACTCCTATTTCTATGAAAGAAACTACTACCCTACCACCACCATGAGCGATCCTACTTCTACCACAAAACCTGCTACACCTTCCACCATCACGAGACCACCTACTGCTACCACAGGCCCTTCTACACTTTCCACCAACATGAGTGATCCTACTTCTACCACAGAAACTACTACTCCTAGCAATACCAACAGTGCTCCTACTTCTACCACAGACACTACTACTCCCAGCACCTCCACGAGCACTCCTACATCTACCACAGACACAACTACTCCTATCAACACAACGAGCACTCCTACTTCTACCAAGGAAACTATTACCCTACCACCACCATGAGCGCTCCTAATTCTACCACAGAACATGCAACTACAAACACCACCACAGGCGGTACTACTTCTAGCACAAAACCTGCTACTCCTACCACCACCACGAGTGCAACTACTTGTACCACAAACATGCTACTCCTTCCAACACTATGAAAGCACCTACTTCTACCACAGGCCCTGCTACTACTACCTCCATCACGAGCGATCATACTTCTACCACAGAAAATACTACTCCTACCACCAAGAGTGCTCCTACTTCTACCACAGAAACTACTAGTTCTCCCACCACCACGAGTGCAACTACTTCTACCACAGACACTACTCTTCCTACCACCAGAACGAGAGCCACTACTTCTACCCTAGAAACTACTACTACCACAAACACCATGAGTGCTCCTTCTTCTACCACAAAACCTGTTACACCTACCACCACCACGAGCGATCCTACTTCTACCACAGACACTACTACACCTACCACCACCACGAGCAATCCTACTTCTACCACAGAATCAACTACTCCTAACACCATCACGAGCGCTCCTGCTTCTACCACAGAAACTACTACTTTTACCACCAGCACGAGTGCAACAACTCCTACTACAGACACTAATACACCTACAACCAGGACGAGTGTTCCTACTTCTACCACAGTCACTACTACTCTCACCAACACCACGAGCGCTCCTACTTCTACCACAGACAGTACTACTCCTACCACCACCATGTGCGCTACTACCTCTAACAAAGTATCTAGTACTCTGAACACCACCACGAGCTCTCCTACTTCTACCAGAGAAACCAATACTACCAAGACCATGAGCGCTCCTAATACTTCCACAGACTGTGCAACTCCTACCACCACCAAGTGTGCTCCTACTTCAAACACAGACCATGCTTCTCCTAACACCAACACGAGCAAAACTACTTCTAATAGCGACCCTGTTACTCGTACCACTACCATGAGAGCACCTACTTCTACCACAGGCACTGCAACTGCTTCCACCACAATGAGCGCTCCTAATTCAACCACAGAAATTAAACACCCACCAGCACCACGAGCGCCCCTACTTCTACTACAGACACTAGTACTCCTACCACCACCAGGAACGCTCCTACTTCTACCACAGGAACTACTACTAATACCACGGGAACGGGCACAAAATCTTCTACCACAGACAGTACTCTTCCTACCACCACCACGAGCTCTCCTACTTCTACCACAGACAATACTACTCCTAACTCCACCACGAGCAAAAGTACTTCTAGCACAGAAACGACTACTCCTACCACCACCACGAGTGCAACTACTACTACCACTGACACTACTACTCCTACCACCACCATGAGTGCACATATTTCTACAAAAGACATTACTACTCCTACCAACCCCATGATCACCAGTCCGTCTACCACAGAAACTACTACTCCTACCACCACCACAAGAGCACCTGCTTGTACCACAGACCCTGTTACTCCTACCACCACCAAGAGCACTCCTACTTCTACCACAGAAACTACTACTCCAACCACCACAACGAACACTCCTACTTCTACTGCAGAAACTACTGCTCCTAAAACCACCACGAGCGAACTACATCTACCAGAGATACTACTACTCCTAACACCACCACGAGCGCTCCTACTTCCATCACAGACACTATTACTCCAAGTAGCACCACGAGCGCTCCTCCTTCTACCACAGACACTACTCCTCCTATCAACACAACGAGCATTCCTACTTCTATCAAAGAAACTACTACCCTACCAACACCATGAGCATTCCAACTTCTACCACAGAACATGCAACTCCAACCACCACCACAAGCGTTACTACTTCTACCACAAAACCTGCTTCTCCTACCACCACCGCGAGTGGATCTACTTGTACCGCAAAACCTTCTACACCTACCACCACAACGAGAGCACCTACTTCTACCACAGGCCCTGCTACCTCTACTTCCATCACGAGCGATCCTATTTCTACAACAGAAACTACTACTCCTACCAACAGGAAGAGAGCTGCTACTTCTGCTACAGAAACTACTATTCCTACCACCACCACGAACGCAACTACTTCTACCACAGAAACTACTACTCCTACCACCACAGCGAGAGCCCCTAATTCTACCCCAGAAACTACTACTACCACAACAACCACAAGCGCTCCCATATTTTCCACAGAACCTGCTACTCCTACCACCATCACGAGCGAAACTACTTCTACCACAGACACTACTATTCCCACCACCACCACGAGCACTCCTACTTCTACCGCAGATAGTACTACTCCTTCCAGCACCACGAGCGCTCCAATTTCTCCCAAAAAATCTACTACTCCTACCATCACCACTAGCTCTCCTACTTCTAACAGAGAAACAACTACTACCAGCACCACGAACACTTCTACTTGTACCACAGTCTGTGCAACTTCTACCACCACAACGAACTCTCCTACTTCTAACACAGAACATGCTACTCCAACACCACCACGAGGGCAAGTACTTCTACCACAGAATATACTACTCCTACCACCACCACGAGCGCTCATACACCTACCACAGACATTACTACTCCTAACACCACATTGAGGGCTCCTACTTCTACCACAGACACGACTACTAGTACAACGATCACGAGCGATCTTACTTCTACCACAGAATCAGCCACTCCTACTACCATCACCATTGCCACTACTTATACCTGAGACCCTGCTACACCTACCACCACCGCGAGAGCAACAACTTCTACCACAGGCCCTCCTACACCTCCGACCAACACAAGCGCACCAAATTCTACCACATTAACTACTACTACTATGAACACGTAGAGTGCTCCTACAGCTACCACAGTCACTAATACTCCTACAACCACCATGAGTGCAATTACTTATAACACAGATACTACTACTCTTGCCACCACCACGAGCGCAAGTACATCTACCACAGACACTACTACTCCTGACATCAACATAAGTGCTTCAATTTCTACTACAGACTCTACTACTCGTACACCCACCACGAGCGCAACTACTTCTACCACAGACACTACTGCTGCTATCACAACCATGGCCCTCCTACTTCTACCAGATACTGTGCAACTACTAGCAGCAGGAATAGCACTCTTACTTCTTACACAGACAGTACTACTCTAACCACAACCACGAGCACTCCTACTTTTACCACAATACCTGCTACTGCTACCACCACCCCGAGCACAACTAATTCTCCCACAGACCGTGCAACTACTACCACCACCACTAGAGCTCCTACATCTACCACAGACGATAGTAATTCTACCACCAGCACTAGCACAACTACTTCTACCACCGAAACTACTACTCCTACCACCAGCACGATTGCAACTATTTCTACCACAGACCCTGCTCTTCTTACCACAACCACGAGAGCATCTACTTCTACCACAGGCCCGGCTACTACTACCACAACCATGAGCACTCCTAATTCTACCACAGACACTACTTCTCCTACCACCACCACGATGGCTCCTACTTCTACCACAGAATCAAATACTCCTACCACCACCACAAGCACTCCTGCTTCTACCACAGAAACTACTACTCCTACCACCTGCACGAGCTCTCCTGCTTCTACCACAATATCTACTACTCCTACCAAAAACACGAGTGCAAGTACTTCTACTACAGAAACTTATACTCCTACCAACAGCAAGAGCTCTCCTACTTCTACCATAGAAACTACTACTCCTGCCACCATCACGAGCACTCCTACTTCTACCGCAGAATCAACTACTTCTTCCTCAACCAGGCACGCTCCTACTTCTAGCACATACACTACTACTCCTGCCACCACCACGAGCGCTCCTACTTATACCATAGACACTACTACTCTTACCAACACCACGAGTGCTCCTATTTCTATGAAAGAAACTACTACCCTACCACCACCATGAGTGATCCTACTTCTACCACAAAACCTGCTACCCCTTCCACCATCACGATACCACCTACTGCTACCACAGGCCCTTCTACACCTTCCACCAACATGAGTGATCCTACTTCTACCACAGAAACTACTATTCCTACCAATACCAACAGTGCTGCAACTTCTACCACTGAAACTATTACTCCTACCACCACCACGAGTGCAAATACATCTACCACAGACACTATTACTCTTAACTCCACCACAAGGGTTCCTATTTCTACCACAGACACTACTACTCCTGCCACCTCCACGAGCGCTTATACAACTATGAAAGTCATTATTACTCCTACCACCCCCACGAGAACCACTGTTTCTAACACAGAAACTACTACTCCTACCACCACCACGAGAGCACCTACTTGTACAACAGACCCTGCTACACCTACCACCGCCACGAGAGCAACAACTTCTACCACAGGCCCTCCTACTCCTATGACCAACACAAGAGCACCAAATTCTACCACAGTAACTACTACTACTATGAACACGTAGAGTGCTCCTACAGCTACCACAGTCACTAGTACTCCTACCGCCACCATGAGTGCAATTACTTCTAACACAGATACTACTACTCTTACCACCACCACGAGCGCAAGTACATCTACCACAGACACTACTACTCCTAACACCAACATGAGTGCTTCAATTTCTACTACAGACTCTACTACTCCTACACCAACCACGAGCGCAACTACTTCTACCACAGACACTACTGCTGCTATCACAACCATGGCCCTCCTACTTCTACCAGATACCGTGCAACTACTACCAGCAGGAAAAGCGCTCTTACTTCTAACACAGACAGTACTACTCTAACCACGAACACGAGCACTCCTACTTCTACCACAATACCTGCTACTGCTACCACCACCCCGAGCACAACTAATTCTACCACAGACCGTGCAACTACTACCACCACCACTAGAGCTCCTACATCTACCACAGACGACAGTTATTCTACCACCAGCACTAGCGCACCTACTTCTACCACCGAAACCACTACTCCTACCACCACCGCGATTGCAACCACTTCTACCACAGACCCTGCTATCCTTACCACAACCACGAGAACATCTACTTCTACCACAGGCCCTGCTACTACTACCACAACCATGAGCACTCCTAATTCTACCACAGACACTACATCTCCTACCACCACCACGATGGCTCCTACTTCTACCACAGAATCAAATACTCCTACCACCACCACAAGCGCTCCTGCTTCTACCACAGAAACTACTACTCCTACCACCAGCACGAGTGCAAGTACTTCTAATACAGAAACTAATACTACTACCAACAACAAGAGCACTCCTACTTCTACCATTGAAACTACTACTCCTGCCACCGTCACGAGCAGTCCTACATCTACCGCAGAATCTACTACTCCTACCTCAATCACGAGCACTGCTACTTCTAGCACATACACTACTACTCCTGCCACCACCACGAGCGCTCCTACTTCTACCACAGACACTACTACTCTTACCAACACCACGAGCACTCCTATTTCTATGAAAGAAACTACTACCCTACCACCACCATGAGCGATCCTACTTCTACCACAAAACCTGCTACACCTTCCACCATCACGAGACCACCTACTGCTACCACAGGCCCTTCTACACTTTCCACCAACATGAGTGATCCTACTTCTACCACAGAAACTACTACTCCTACCAATACCAACAGTGCTCCTACTTCTACCACAGACACTACTACTCCCAGCACCTCCACGAGCACTCCTACATCTACCACAGACACAACTACTCCTATCAACACAACGAGCACTCCTACTTCTACCAAGGAAACTATTACCCTACCACCACCATGAGCGCTCCTAATTCTACCACAGAACATGCAACTACAAACACCACCACAGGCGGTACTACTTCTAGCACAAAACCTGCTACTCCTACCACCACCACGAGTGCAACTACTTGTACCACAAACATGCTACTCCTTCCAACACTATGAAAGCACCTACTTCTACCACAGGCCCTGCTACTACTACCTCCATCACGAGCGATCATACTTCTACCACAGAAAATACTACTCCTACCACCAAGAGTGCTCCTACTTCTACCACAGAAACTACTAGTTCTCCCACCACCACGAGTGCAACTACTTCTACCACAGACACTACTCTTCCTACCACCAGAACGAGAGCCACTACTTCTACCCTAGAAACTACTACTACCACAAACACCATGAGTGCTCCTTCTTCTACCACAAAACCTGTTACACCTACCACCACCACGAGCGATCCTACTTCTACCACAGACACTACTACACCTACCACCACCACGAGCAATCCTACTTCTACCACAGAATCAACTACTCCTAACACCATCACGAGCGCTCCTGCTTCTACCACAGAAACTACTACTTTTACCACCAGCACGAGTGCAACAACTCCTACTACAGACACTAATACACCTACAACCAGGACGAGTGTTCCTACTTCTACCACAGTCACTACTACTCTCACCAACACCACGAGCGCTCCTACTTCTACCGCAGACAGTACTACTCCTACCACCACCATGTGCGCTACTACCTCTAACAAAGTATCTAGTACTCTGAACACCACCACGAGCTCTCCTACTTCTACCAGAGAAACCAATACTACCAAGACCATGAGCGCTCCTAATACTTCCACAGACTGTGCAACTCCTACTACCACCAAGTGTGCTCCTACTTCAAACACAGACCATGCTTCTCCTAACACCAACACGAGCAAAACTACTTCTAACAGCGACCCTGTTACTCGTACCACTACCATGAGAGCACCTACTTCTACCACAGGCACTGCAACTGCTTCCACCACAATGAGCGCTCCTAATTCAACCACAGAAATTAAACACCCACCAGCACCACGAGCGCCCCTACTTCTACTACAGACACTAGTACTCCTACCACCACCAGGAACGCTCCTACTTCTACCACAGGAACTACTACTAATACCACGGGAACGGGCACAAAATCTTCTACCACAGACAGTACTCTTCCTACCACCACCACGAGCTCTCCTACTTCTACTACAGACAATACTACTCCTAACTCCACCACGAGTAAAAGTACTTCTAGCACAGAAACGACTACTCCTACCACCACCACAAGTGCAACTACTACTACCACTGACAGTACTACTCCTACCACCACCATGAGTGCACATATTTCTACAAAAGACATTACTACTCTTACCAACCCCACGATCACCAGTCCGTCTACCACAGAAACTACTACTCCTACCACCACCACAAGAGCACCTGCTTGTACCACAGACCCTGTTACTCCTACCACCACCAAGAGCACTCCTACTTCTACCACAGAAACTACTACTCCAACCACCACAACGAACACTCCTACTTCTACTGCAGAAACTACTGCTCCTAAAACCACCACGAGCGAACTACATCTACCAGAGATACTACTACTCCTAACACCACCACGAGCGCTCCTACTTCCATCACAGACACTATTACTCCAAGTAGCACCACGAGCGCTCCTCCTTCTACCACAGACACTACTCCTCCTATCAACACAACGAGCATTCCTACTTCTATCAAAGAAACTACTACCCTACCAACACCATGAGCATTCCAACTTCTACCACAGAACATGCAACTCCAACCACCACCACAAGCGTTACTACTTCTACCACAAAACCTGCTTCTCCTACCACCACCGCGAGTGGATCTACTTGTACCGCAAAACCTTCTACACCTACCACCACAACGAGAGCACCTACTTCTACCACAGGCCCTGCTACCTCTACTTCCATCACGAGCGATCCTATTTCTACAACAGAAACTACTACTCCTACCAACAGGAAGAGAGCTGCTACTTCTGCTACAGAAACTACTATTCCTACCACCACCACGAACGCAACTACTTCTACCACAGAAACTACTACTCCTACCACCACAGCGAGAGCCCCTAATTCTACCCCAGAAACTACTACTACCACAACAACCACAAGCGCTCCCATATTTTCCACAGAACCTGCTACTCCTACCACCATCACGAGCGAAACTACTTCTACCACAGACACTACTATTCCCACCACCACCACGAGCACTCCTACTTCTACCGCAGATAGTACTACTCCTTCCAGCACCACGAGCGCTCCAATTTCTCCCAAAAAATCTACTACTCCTACCATCACCACTAGCTCTCCTACTTCTAACAGAGAAACAACTACTACCAGCACCACGAACACTTCTACTTGTACCACAGTCTGTGCAACTTCTACCACCACAACGAACTCTCCTACTTCTAACACAGAACATGCTACTCCAACACCACCACGAGGGCAAGTACTTCTACCACAGAATATACTACTCCTACCACCACCACGAGCGCTCATACACCTACCACAGACATTACTACTCCTAACACCACATTGAGGGCTCCTACTTCTACCACAGACACGACTACTAGTACAACGATCACGAGCGATCTTACTTCTACCACAGAATCAGCCACTCCTACTACCATCACCATTGCCACTACTTATACCTGAGACCCTGCTACACCTACCACCACCGCGAGAGCAACAACTTCTACCACAGGCCCTCCTACACCTCCGACCAATACAAGCGCACCAAATTCTACCACATTAACTACTACTACTATGAACACGTAGAGTGCTCCTACAGCTACCACAGTCACTAATACTCCTACAACCACCATGAGTGCAATTACTTATAACACAGATACTACTACTCTTGCCACCACCACGAGCGCAAGTACATCTACCACAGACACTACTACTCCTGACATCAACATAAGTGCTTCAATTTCTACTACAGACTCTACTACTCGTACACCCACCACGAGCGCAACTACTTCTACCACAGACACTACTGCTGCTATCACAACCATGGCCCTCCTACTTCTACCAGATACTGTGCAACTACTAGCAGCAGGAATAGCACTCTTACTTCTTACACAGACAGTACTACTCTAACCACAACCACGAGCACTCCTACTTTTACCACAATACCTGCTACTGCTACCACCACCCCGAGCACAACTAATTCTCCCACAGACCGTGCAACTACTACCACCACCACTAGAGCTCCTACATCTACCACAGACGATAGTAATTCTACCACCAGCACTAGCACAACTACTTCTACCACCGAAACTACTACTCCTACCACCAGCACGATTGCAACTATTTCTACCACAGACCCTGCTCTTCTTACCACAACCACGAGAGCATCTACTTCTACCACAGGCCCGGCTACTACTACCACAACCATGAGCACTCCTAATTCTACCACAGACACTACTTCTCCTACCACCACCACGATGGCTCCTACTTCTACCACAGAATCAAATACTCCTACCACCACCACAAGCACTCCTGCTTCTACCACAGAAACTACTACTCCTACCACCTGCACGAGCTCTCCTGCTTCTACCACAATATCTACTACTCCTACCAAAAACACGAGTGCAAGTACTTCTACTACAGAAACTTATACTCCTACCAACAGCAAGAGCTCTCCTACTTCTACCATAGAAACTACTACTCCTGCCACCATCACGAGCACTCCTACTTCTACCGCAGAATCAACTACTTCTTCCTCAACCAGGCACGCTCCTACTTCTAGCACATACACTACTACTCCTGCCACCACCACGAGCGCTCCTACTTATACCATAGACACTACTACTCTTACCAACACCACGAGTGCTCCTATTTCTATGAAAGAAACTACTACCCTACCACCACCATGAGTGATCCTACTTCTACCACAAAACCTGCTACCCCTTCCACCATCACGATACCACCTACTGCTACCACAGGCCCTTCTACACCTTCCACCAACATGAGTGATCCTACTTCTACCACAGAAACTACTATTCCTACCAATACCAACAGTGCTGCAACTTCTACCACTGAAACTATTACTCCTACCACCACCACGAGTGCAAATACATCTACCACAGACACTATTACTCTTAACTCCACCACAAGGGTTCCTATTTCTACCACAGACACTACTACTCCTGCCACCTCCACGAGCGCTTATACAACTATGAAAGTCATTATTACTCCTACCACCCCCACGAGAACCACTGTTTCTAACACAGAAACTACTACTCCTACCACCACCACGAGAGCACCTACTTGTACAACAGACCCTGCTACACCTACCACCGCCACGAGAGCAACAACTTCTACCACAGGCCCTCCTACTCCTATGACCAACACAAGAGCACCAAATTCTACCACAGTAACTACTACTACTATGAACACGTAGAGTGCTCCTACAGCTACCACAGTCACTAGTACTCCTACCGCCACCATGAGTGCAATTACTTCTAACACAGATACTACTACTCTTACCACCACCACGAGCGCAAGTACATCTACCACAGACACTACTACTCCTAACACCAACATGAGTGCTTCAATTTCTACTACAGACTCTACTACTCCTACACCAACCACGAGCGCAACTACTTCTACCACAGACACTACTGCTGCTATCACAACCATGGCCCTCCTACTTCTACCAGATACCGTGCAACTACTACCAGCAGGAAAAGCGCTCTTACTTCTAACACAGACAGTACTACTCTAACCACGAACACGAGCACTCCTACTTCTACCACAATACCTGCTACTGCTACCACCACCCCGAGCACAACTAATTCTACCACAGACCGTGCAACTACTACCACCACCACTAGAGCTCCTACATCTACCACAGACGACAGTTATTCTACCACCAGCACTAGCGCACCTACTTCTACCACCGAAACCACTACTCCTACCACCACCGCGATTGCAACCACTTCTACCACAGACCCTGCTATCCTTACCACAACCACGAGAACATCTACTTCTACCACAGGCCCTGCTACTACTACCACAACCATGAGCACTCCTAATTCTACCACAGACACTACATCTCCTACCACCACCACGATGGCTCCTACTTCTACCACAGAATCAAATACTCCTACCACCACCACAAGCGCTCCTGCTTCTACCACAGAAACTACTACTCCTACCACCAGCACGAGTGCAAGTACTTCTAATACAGAAACTAATACTACTACCAACAACAAGAGCACTCCTACTTCTACCATTGAAACTACTACTCCTGCCACCGTCACGAGCAGTCCTACATCTACCGCAGAATCTACTACTCCTACCTCAATCACGAGCACTGCTACTTCTAGCACATACACTACTACTCCTGCCACCACCACGAGCGCTCCTACTTCTACCACAGACACTACTACTCTTACCAACACCACGAGCACTCCTATTTCTATGAAAGAAACTACTACCCTACCACCACCATGAGCGATCCTACTTCTACCACAAAACCTGCTACACCTTCCACCATCACGAGACCACCTACTGCTACCACAGGCCCTTCTACACTTTCCACCAACATGAGTGATCCTACTTCTACCACAGAAACTACTACTCCTACCAATACCAACAGTGCTCCTACTTCTACCACAGACACTACTACTCCCAGCACCTCCACGAGCACTCCTACATCTACCACAGACACAACTACTCCTATCAACACAACGAGCACTCCTACTTCTACCAAGGAAACTATTACCCTACCACCACCATGAGCGCTCCTAATTCTACCACAGAACATGCAACTACAAACACCACCACAGGCGGTACTACTTCTAGCACAAAACCTGCTACTCCTACCACCACCACGAGTGCAACTACTTGTACCACAAACATGCTACTCCTTCCAACACTATGAAAGCACCTACTTCTACCACAGGCCCTGCTACTACTACCTCCATCACGAGCGATCATACTTCTACCACAGAAAATACTACTCCTACCACCAAGAGTGCTCCTACTTCTACCACAGAAACTACTAGTTCTCCCACCACCACGAGTGCAACTACTTCTACCACAGACACTACTCTTCCTACCACCAGAACGAGAGCCACTACTTCTACCCTAGAAACTACTACTACCACAAACACCATGAGTGCTCCTTCTTCTACCACAAAACCTGTTACACCTACCACCACCACGAGCGATCCTACTTCTACCACAGACACTACTACACCTACCACCACCACGAGCAATCCTACTTCTACCACAGAATCAACTACTCCTAACACCATCACGAGCGCTCCTGCTTCTACCACAGAAACTACTACTTTTACCACCAGCACGAGTGCAACAACTCCTACTACAGACACTAATACACCTACAACCAGGACGAGTGTTCCTACTTCTACCACAGTCACTACTACTCTCACCAACACCACGAGCGCTCCTACTTCTACCGCAGACAGTACTACTCCTACCACCACCATGTGCGCTACTACCTCTAACAAAGTATCTAGTACTCTGAACACCACCACGAGCTCTCCTACTTCTACCAGAGAAACCAATACTACCAAGACCATGAGCGCTCCTAATACTTCCACAGACTGTGCAACTCCTACTACCACCAAGTGTGCTCCTACTTCAAACACAGACCATGCTTCTCCTAACACCAACACGAGCAAAACTACTTCTAACAGCGACCCTGTTACTCGTACCACTACCATGAGAGCACCTACTTCTACCACAGGCACTGCAACTGCTTCCACCACAATGAGCGCTCCTAATTCAACCACAGAAATTAAACACCCACCAGCACCACGAGCGCCCCTACTTCTACTACAGACACTAGTACTCCTACCACCACCAGGAACGCTCCTACTTCTACCACAGGAACTACTACTAATACCACGGGAACGGGCACAAAATCTTCTACCACAGACAGTACTCTTCCTACCACCACCACGAGCTCTCCTACTTCTACTACAGACAATACTACTCCTAACTCCACCACGAGTAAAAGTACTTCTAGCACAGAAACGACTACTCCTACCACCACCACAAGTGCAACTACTACTACCACTGACAGTACTACTCCTACCACCACCATGAGTGCACATATTTCTACAAAAGACATTACTACTCCTACCAACCCCACGATCACCAGTCCGTCTACCACAGAAACTACTACTCCTACCACCACCACAAGAGCACCTGCTTGTACCACAGACCCTGTTACTCCTACCACCACCAAGAGCACTCCTACTTCTACCACAGAAACTACTACTCCAACCACCACAATGAACACTCCTACTTCTACTGCAGAAACTACTGCTCCTAAAACCACCACGAGCGAACTACATCTACCAGAGATACTACTACTCCTAACACCACCACGAGCGCTCCTACTTCTATCACAGACACTATTACTCCAAGTAGCACCACGAGCGCTCCTCCTTCTACCACAGACACTACTCCTCCTACCAACACAACGAGCATTCCTACTTCTATCAAAGAAACTACTACCCTACCAACACCATGAGCATTCCAACTTCTACCACAGAACATGCAACTCCAACCACCACCACAAGCGTTACTACTTCTACCACAAAACCTGCTTCTCCTACCACCACTGCGAGTGGATCTACTTGTACCGCAAAACCTTCTACACCTACCACCACAACGAGAGCACCTACTTCTACCACAGGCCCTGCTACCTCTACTTCCATCACGAGCGATCCTATTTCTACAACAGAAACTACTACTCCTACCAACAGGAAGAGAGCTCCTACTTCTGCTACAGAAACTACTATTCCTACCACCACCACGAACGCAACTACTTCTACCACAGAAACTACTACTCCTACCACCACAGCGAGAGCCCCTAATTCTACCCCAGAAACTATTACTACCACAACCACCACAAGCGCTCCCATATTTTCCACAGAACCTGCTACTCCTACCACCATCACGAGCGAAACTACTTCTACCACAGACACTACTATTCCCACCACCACCACGAGCACTCCTACTTCTACCGCAGATAGTACTACTCCTTCCAGCACCACGAGCGCTCCAATTTCTCCCAAAAAATCTACTACTCCTACCATCACCACTAGCTCTCCTACTTCTAACAGAGAAACAACTACTACCAGCACCACGAACACTTCTACTTGTACCACAGTCTGTGCAACTTCTACCACCACAACGAACTCTCCTACTTCTAACACAGAACATGCTACTCCAACACCACCATGAGGGCAAGTACTTCTACCACAGAATATACTACTCCTACCACCACCACGAGCGCTCATACACCTACCACAGACATTACTACTCCTAACACCACATTGAGGGCTCCTACTTCTACCACAGACACGACTACTAGTACAACGATCACGAGCGATCTTACTTCTACCACAGAATCAGCCACTCCTACTACCATCACCATTGCCACTACTTATACCTGAGACCCTGCTACACCTACCACCACCGCGAGAGCAACAACTTCTACCACAGGCCCTCCTACACCTCCGACCAACACAAGCGCACCAAATTCTACCACATTAACTACTACTACTATGAACACGTAGAGTGCTCCTACAGCTACCACAGTCACTAATACTCCTACAACCACCATGAGTGCAATTACTTATAACACAGATACTACTACTCTTGCCACCACCACGAGCGCAAGTACATCTACCACAGACACTACTACTCCTGACATCAACATAAGTGCTTCAATTTCTACTACAGACTCTACTACTCGTACACCCACCACGAGCGCAACTACTTCTACCACAGACACTACTGCTGCTATCACAACCATGGCCCTCCTACTTCTACAAGATACCGTGCAACTACTATCAGCAGGAATAGCACTCTTACTTCTTACACAGACAGTACTACTCTAACCACAACCACGAGCACTCCTACTTTTACCACAATACCTGCTACTGCTACCACCACCCCGAGCACAACTAATTCTCCCACAGACCGTGCAACTACTACCACCACCACTAGAGCTCCTACATCTACCACAGACGATAGTAATTCTACCACCAGCACTAGCACAACTACTTCTACCACCGAAACTACTACTCCTACCACCAGCACGATTGCAACTATTTCTACCACAGACCCTGCTCTTCTTACCACAACCACGAGAGCGTCTACTTCTACCACAGGCCCGGCTACTACTACCACAACCATGAGCACTCCTAATTCTACCACAGACACTACTTCTCCTACCACCACCACGATGGCTCCTACTTCTACCACAGAATCAAATACTCCTACCACCACCACAAGCACTCCTGCTTCTACCACAGAAACTACTACTCCTACCACCTGCACGAGCTCTCCTGCTTCTACCACAATATCTACTACTCCTACCAAAAACACGAGTGCAAGTACTTCTACTACAGAAACTTATACTCCTACCAACAGCAAGAGCTCTCCTACTTCTACCATAGAAACTACTACTCCTGCCACCATCACGAGCACTCCTACTTCTACCGCAGAATCAACTACTTCTTCCTCAACCAGGCACGCTCCTACTTCTAGCACATACACTACTACTCCTGCCACCACCACGAGCGCTCCTACTTATACCATAGACACTACTACTCTTACCAACACCACGAGTGCTCCTATTTCTATGAAAGAAACTACTACCCTACCACCACAATGAGTGATCCTACTTCTACCACAAAACCTGCTACCCCTTCCACCATCACGATACCACCTACTGCTACCACAGGCCCTTCTACACCTTCCACCAACATGAGTGATCCTACTTCTACCACAGAAACTACTACTCCTATCAATCCCAACAGTGCTGCAACTTCTACCACTGAAACTATTACTCCTACCACCACCACGAGTGCAAATACATCTACCACAGACACTATAACTCTTAACTCCACCACAAGGGTTCCTATTTCTACCACAGACACTACTACTCCTGCCACCTCCACGAGCGCTTATACAACTATGAAACTCATTATTACTCCTACCACCCCCACGAGAACCACTGTTTCTAACACAGAAACTACTACTCCTACCACCACCACGAGAGCACCTACTTGTACAACAGACCCTGCTACACCTACCACCGCCACAAGAGCAACAACTTCTACCACAGGCCCTCCTACTCCTATGACCAACACAAGAGCACCAAATTCTACCACAGTAACTACTACTACTATGAACACGTAGAGTGCTCCTACAGCTACCACAGTCACTAGTACTCCTACCGCCACCATGAGTGCAATTACTTCTAACACAGATACTACTACTCTTACCACCACCACGAGCGCAAGTACATCTACCACAGACACTACTACTCCTAACACCAACATGAGTGCTTCAATTTCTACTACAGACTCTACTACTCCTACACCAACCACGAGCGCAACTACTTCTACCACAGACACTACTGCTGCTATCACAACCATGGCCCTCCTACTTCTACCAGATACCGTGCAACTACTACCAGCAGGAAAAGCGCTCTTACTTCTAACACAGACAGTACTACTCTAACCACGAACACGAGCACTCCTACTTCTACCACAATACCTGCTACTGCTACCACCACCCCGAGCACAACTAATTCTACCACAGACCGTGCAACTACTACCACCACCACTAGAGCTCCTACATCTACCACAGACGACAGTTATTCTACCACCAGCACTAGCGCACCTACTTCTACCACCGAAACCACTACTCCTACCACCACCGCGATTGCAACCACTTCTACCACAGACCCTGCTATCCTTACCACAACCACGAGAACATCTACTTCTACCACAGGCCCTGCTACTACTACCACAACCATGAGCACTCCTAATTCTACCACAGACACTACATCTCCTACCACCACCACGATGGCTCCTACTTCTACCACAGAATCAAATACTCCTACCACCACCACAAGCGCTCCTGCTTCTACCACAGAAACTACTACTCCTACCACCAGCACGAGTGCAAGTACTTCTAATACAGAAACTAATACTCCTACCAACAACAAGAGCACTCCTACTTCTACCATTGAAACTACTACTCCTGCCACCGTCACGAGCAGTCCTACATCTACCGCAGAATCTACTACTCCTACCTCAATCACGAGCACTGCTACTTCTAGCACATACACTACTACTCCTGCCACCACCACGAGCGCTCCTACTTCTACCACAGACACTACTACTCTTACCAACACCACGAGCACTCCTATTTCTATGAAAGAAACTACTACCCTACCACCACCATGAGCGATCCTACTTCTACCACAAAACCTGCTACACCTTCCACCATCACGAGACCACCTACTGCTAC
Source organism: Balaenoptera physalus (assembly GCF_965194825.1). Classification (NCBI taxonomy): domain Eukaryota; kingdom Metazoa; phylum Chordata; class Mammalia; order Artiodactyla; family Balaenopteridae; genus Balaenoptera; species Balaenoptera physalus. The sequence goes on from NW_028124620.1 coordinate 46,805, forward strand.
CACAGGCCCTTCTACACTTTCCACCAACATGAGTGATCCTACTTCTACCACAGAAACTACTACTCCTACCAATACCAACAGTGCTCCTACTTCTACCACAGACACTACTACTCCCAGCACCTCCACGAGCACTCCTACATCTACCACAGACACAACTACTCCTATCAACACAACGAGCACTCCTACTTCTACCAAGGAAACTATTACCCTACCACCACCATGAGCGCTCCTAATTCTACCACAGAACATGCAACTACAAACACCACCACAGGCGGTACTACTTCTAGCACAAAACCTGCTACTCCTACCACCACCACGAGTGCAACTACTTGTACCACAAACATGCTACTCCTTCCAACACTATGAAAGCACCTACTTCTACCACAGGCCCTGCTACTACTACCTCCATCACGAGCGATCATACTTCTACCACAGAAAATACTACTCCTACCACCAAGAGTGCTCCTACTTCTACCACAGAAACTACTAGTTCTCCCACCACCACGAGTGCAACTACTTCTACCACAGACACTACTCTTCCTACCACCAGAACGAGAGCCACTACTTCTACCCTAGAAACTACTACTACCACAAACACCATGAGTGCTCCTTCTTCTACCACAAAACCTGTTACACCTACCACCACCACGAGCGATCCTACTTCTACCACAGACACTACTACACCTACCACCACCACGAGCAATCCTACTTCTACCACAGAATCAACTACTCCTAACACCATCACGAGCGCTCCTGCTTCTACCACAGAAACTACTACTTTTACCACCAGCACGAGTGCAACAACTCCTACTACAGACACTAATACACCTACAACCAGGACGAGTGTTCCTACTTCTACCACAGTCACTACTACTCTCACCAACACCACGAGCGCTCCTACTTCTACCGCAGACAGTACTACTCCTACCACCACCATGTGCGCTACTACCTCTAACAAAGTATCTAGTACTCTGAACACCACCACGAGCTCTCCTACTTCTACCAGAGAAACCAATACTACCAAGACCATGAGCGCTCCTAATACTTCCACAGACTGTGCAACTCCTACTACCACCAAGTGTGCTCCTACTTCAAACACAGACCATGCTTCTCCTAACACCAACACGAGCAAAACTACTTCTAACAGCGACCCTGTTACTCGTACCACTACCATGAGAGCACCTACTTCTACCACAGGCACTGCAACTGCTTCCACCACAATGAGCGCTCCTAATTCAACCACAGAAATTAAACACCCACCAGCACCACGAGCGCCCCTACTTCTACTACAGACACTAGTACTCCTACCACCACCAGGAACGCTCCTACTTCTACCACAGGAACTACTACTAATACCACGGGAACGGGCACAAAATCTTCTACCACAGACAGTACTCTTCCTACCACCACCACGAGCTCTCCTACTTCTACTACAGACAATACTACTCCTAACTCCACCACGAGTAAAAGTACTTCTAGCACAGAAACGACTACTCCTACCACCACCACAAGTGCAACTACTACTACCACTGACAGTACTACTCCTACCACCACCATGAGTGCACATATTTCTACAAAAGACATTACTACTCTTACCAACCCCACGATCACCAGTCCGTCTACCACAGAAACTACTACTCCTACCACCACCACAAGAGCACCTGCTTGTACCACAGACCCTGTTACTCCTACCACCACCAAGAGCACTCCTACTTCTACCACAGAAACTACTACTCCAACCACCACAACGAACACTCCTACTTCTACTGCAGAAACTACTGCTCCTAAAACCACCACGAGCGAACTACATCTACCAGAGATACTACTACTCCTAACACCACCACGAGCGCTCCTACTTCCATCACAGACACTATTACTCCAAGTAGCACCACGAGCGCTCCTCCTTCTACCACAGACACTACTCCTCCTATCAACACAACGAGCATTCCTACTTCTATCAAAGAAACTACTACCCTACCAACACCATGAGCATTCCAACTTCTACCACAGAACATGCAACTCCAACCACCACCACAAGCGTTACTACTTCTACCACAAAACCTGCTTCTCCTACCACCACCGCGAGTGGATCTACTTGTACCGCAAAACCTTCTACACCTACCACCACAACGAGAGCACCTACTTCTACCACAGGCCCTGCTACCTCTACTTCCATCACGAGCGATCCTATTTCTACAACAGAAACTACTACTCCTACCAACAGGAAGAGAGCTGCTACTTCTGCTACAGAAACTACTATTCCTACCACCACCACGAACGCAACTACTTCTACCACAGAAACTACTACTCCTACCACCACAGCGAGAGCCCCTAATTCTACCCCAGAAACTACTACTACCACAACAACCACAAGCGCTCCCATATTTTCCACAGAACCTGCTACTCCTACCACCATCACGAGCGAAACTACTTCTACCACAGACACTACTATTCCCACCACCACCACGAGCACTCCTACTTCTACCGCAGATAGTACTACTCCTTCCAGCACCACGAGCGCTCCAATTTCTCCCAAAAAATCTACTACTCCTACCATCACCACTAGCTCTCCTACTTCTAACAGAGAAACAACTACTACCAGCACCACGAACACTTCTACTTGTACCACAGTCTGTGCAACTTCTACCACCACAACGAACTCTCCTACTTCTAACACAGAACATGCTACTCCAACACCACCACGAGGGCAAGTACTTCTACCACAGAATATACTACTCCTACCACCACCACGAGCGCTCATACACCTACCACAGACATTACTACTCCTAACACCACATTGAGGGCTCCTACTTCTACCACAGACACGACTACTAGTACAACGATCACGAGCGATCTTACTTCTACCACAGAATCAGCCACTCCTACTACCATCACCATTGCCACTACTTATACCTGAGACCCTGCTACACCTACCACCACCGCGAGAGCAACAACTTCTACCACAGGCCCTCCTACACCTCCGACCAATACAAGCGCACCAAATTCTACCACATTAACTACTACTACTATGAACACGTAGAGTGCTCCTACAGCTACCACAGTCACTAATACTCCTACAACCACCATGAGTGCAATTACTTATAACACAGATACTACTACTCTTGCCACCACCACGAGCGCAAGTACATCTACCACAGACACTACTACTCCTGACATCAACATAAGTGCTTCAATTTCTACTACAGACTCTACTACTCGTACACCCACCACGAGCGCAACTACTTCTACCACAGACACTACTGCTGCTATCACAACCATGGCCCTCCTACTTCTACCAGATACTGTGCAACTACTAGCAGCAGGAATAGCACTCTTACTTCTTACACAGACAGTACTACTCTAACCACAACCACGAGCACTCCTACTTTTACCACAATACCTGCTACTGCTACCACCACCCCGAGCACAACTAATTCTCCCACAGACCGTGCAACTACTACCACCACCACTAGAGCTCCTACATCTACCACAGACGATAGTAATTCTACCACCAGCACTAGCACAACTACTTCTACCACCGAAACTACTACTCCTACCACCAGCACGATTGCAACTATTTCTACCACAGACCCTGCTCTTCTTACCACAACCACGAGAGCATCTACTTCTACCACAGGCCCGGCTACTACTACCACAACCATGAGCACTCCTAATTCTACCACAGACACTACTTCTCCTACCACCACCACGATGGCTCCTACTTCTACCACAGAATCAAATACTCCTACCACCACCACAAGCACTCCTGCTTCTACCACAGAAACTACTACTCCTACCACCTGCACGAGCTCTCCTGCTTCTACCACAATATCTACTACTCCTACCAAAAACACGAGTGCAAGTACTTCTACTACAGAAACTTATACTCCTACCAACAGCAAGAGCTCTCCTACTTCTACCATAGAAACTACTACTCCTGCCACCATCACGAGCACTCCTACTTCTACCGCAGAATCAACTACTTCTTCCTCAACCAGGCACGCTCCTACTTCTAGCACATACACTACTACTCCTGCCACCACCACGAGCGCTCCTACTTATACCATAGACACTACTACTCTTACCAACACCACGAGTGCTCCTATTTCTATGAAAGAAACTACTACCCTACCACCACCATGAGTGATCCTACTTCTACCACAAAACCTGCTACCCCTTCCACCATCACGATACCACCTACTGCTACCACAGGCCCTTCTACACCTTCCACCAACATGAGTGATCCTACTTCTACCACAGAAACTACTATTCCTACCAATACCAACAGTGCTGCAACTTCTACCACTGAAACTATTACTCCTACCACCACCACGAGTGCAAATACATCTACCACAGACACTATTACTCTTAACTCCACCACAAGGGTTCCTATTTCTACCACAGACACTACTACTCCTGCCACCTCCACGAGCGCTTATACAACTATGAAAGTCATTATTACTCCTACCACCCCCACGAGAACCACTGTTTCTAACACAGAAACTACTACTCCTACCACCACCACGAGAGCACCTACTTGTACAACAGACCCTGCTACACCTACCACCGCCACGAGAGCAACAACTTCTACCACAGGCCCTCCTACTCCTATGACCAACACAAGAGCACCAAATTCTACCACAGTAACTACTACTACTATGAACACGTAGAGTGCTCCTACAGCTACCACAGTCACTAGTACTCCTACCGCCACCATGAGTGCAATTACTTCTAACACAGATACTACTACTCTTACCACCACCACGAGCGCAAGTACATCTACCACAGACACTACTACTCCTAACACCAACATGAGTGCTTCAATTTCTACTACAGACTCTACTACTCCTACACCAACCACGAGCGCAACTACTTCTACCACAGACACTACTGCTGCTATCACAACCATGGCCCTCCTACTTCTACCAGATACCGTGCAACTACTACCAGCAGGAAAAGCGCTCTTACTTCTAACACAGACAGTACTACTCTAACCACGAACACGAGCACTCCTACTTCTACCACAATACCTGCTACTGCTACCACCACCCCGAGCACAACTAATTCTACCACAGACCGTGCAACTACTACCACCACCACTAGAGCTCCTACATCTACCACAGACGACAGTTATTCTACCACCAGCACTAGCGCACCTACTTCTACCACCGAAACCACTACTCCTACCACCACCGCGATTGCAACCACTTCTACCACAGACCCTGCTATCCTTACCACAACCACGAGAACATCTACTTCTACCACAGGCCCTGCTACTACTACCACAACCATGAGCACTCCTAATTCTACCACAGACACTACATCTCCTACCACCACCACGATGGCTCCTACTTCTACCACAGAATCAAATACTCCTACCACCACCACAAGCGCTCCTGCTTCTACCACAGAAACTACTACTCCTACCACCAGCACGAGTGCAAGTACTTCTAATACAGAAACTAATACTACTACCAACAACAAGAGCACTCCTACTTCTACCATTGAAACTACTACTCCTGCCACCGTCACGAGCAGTCCTACATCTACCGCAGAATCTACTACTCCTACCTCAATCACGAGCACTGCTACTTCTAGCACATACACTACTACTCCTGCCACCACCACGAGCGCTCCTACTTCTACCACAGACACTACTACTCTTACCAACACCACGAGCACTCCTATTTCTATGAAAGAAACTACTACCCTACCACCACCATGAGCGATCCTACTTCTACCACAAAACCTGCTACACCTTCCACCATCACGAGACCACCTACTGCTACCACAGGCCCTTCTACACTTTCCACCAACATGAGTGATCCTACTTCTACCACAGAAACTACTACTCCTACCAATACCAACAGTGCTCCTACTTCTACCACAGACACTACTACTCCCAGCACCTCCACGAGCACTCCTACATCTACCACAGACACAACTACTCCTATCAACACAACGAGCACTCCTACTTCTACCAAGGAAACTATTACCCTACCACCACCATGAGCGCTCCTAATTCTACCACAGAACATGCAACTACAAACACCACCACAGGCGGTACTACTTCTAGCACAAAACCTGCTACTCCTACCACCACCACGAGTGCAACTACTTGTACCACAAACATGCTACTCCTTCCAACACTATGAAAGCACCTACTTCTACCACAGGCCCTGCTACTACTACCTCCATCACGAGCGATCATACTTCTACCACAGAAAATACTACTCCTACCACCAAGAGTGCTCCTACTTCTACCACAGAAACTACTAGTTCTCCCACCACCACGAGTGCAACTACTTCTACCACAGACACTACTCTTCCTACCACCAGAACGAGAGCCACTACTTCTACCCTAGAAACTACTACTACCACAAACACCATGAGTGCTCCTTCTTCTACCACAAAACCTGTTACACCTACCACCACCACGAGCGATCCTACTTCTACCACAGACACTACTACACCTACCACCACCACGAGCAATCCTACTTCTACCACAGAATCAACTACTCCTAACACCATCACGAGCGCTCCTGCTTCTACCACAGAAACTACTACTTTTACCACCAGCACGAGTGCAACAACTCCTACTACAGACACTAATACACCTACAACCAGGACGAGTGTTCCTACTTCTACCACAGTCACTACTACTCTCACCAACACCACGAGCGCTCCTACTTCTACCGCAGACAGTACTACTCCTACCACCACCATGTGCGCTACTACCTCTAACAAAGTATCTAGTACTCTGAACACCACCACGAGCTCTCCTACTTCTACCAGAGAAACCAATACTACCAAGACCATGAGCGCTCCTAATACTTCCACAGACTGTGCAACTCCTACTACCACCAAGTGTGCTCCTACTTCAAACACAGACCATGCTTCTCCTAACACCAACACGAGCAAAACTACTTCTAACAGCGACCCTGTTACTCGTACCACTACCATGAGAGCACCTACTTCTACCACAGGCACTGCAACTGCTTCCACCACAATGAGCGCTCCTAATTCAACCACAGAAATTAAACACCCACCAGCACCACGAGCGCCCCTACTTCTACTACAGACACTAGTACTCCTACCACCACCAGGAACGCTCCTACTTCTACCACAGGAACTACTACTAATACCACGGGAACGGGCACAAAATCTTCTACCACAGACAGTACTCTTCCTACCACCACCACGAGCTCTCCTACTTCTACTACAGACAATACTACTCCTAACTCCACCACGAGTAAAAGTACTTCTAGCACAGAAACGACTACTCCTACCACCACCACAAGTGCAACTACTACTACCACTGACAGTACTACTCCTACCACCACCATGAGTGCACATATTTCTACAAAAGACATTACTACTCCTACCAACCCCACGATCACCAGTCCGTCTACCACAGAAACTACTACTCCTACCACCACCACAAGAGCACCTGCTTGTACCACAGACCCTGTTACTCCTACCACCACCAAGAGCACTCCTACTTCTACCACAGAAACTACTACTCCAACCACCACAATGAACACTCCTACTTCTACTGCAGAAACTACTGCTCCTAAAACCACCACGAGCGAACTACATCTACCAGAGATACTACTACTCCTAACACCACCACGAGCGCTCCTACTTCTATCACAGACACTATTACTCCAAGTAGCACCACGAGCGCTCCTCCTTCTACCACAGACACTACTCCTCCTACCAACACAACGAGCATTCCTACTTCTATCAAAGAAACTACTACCCTACCAACACCATGAGCATTCCAACTTCTACCACAGAACATGCAACTCCAACCACCACCACAAGCGTTACTACTTCTACCACAAAACCTGCTTCTCCTACCACCACTGCGAGTGGATCTACTTGTACCGCAAAACCTTCTACACCTACCACCACAACGAGAGCACCTACTTCTACCACAGGCCCTGCTACCTCTACTTCCATCACGAGCGATCCTATTTCTACAACAGAAACTACTACTCCTACCAACAGGAAGAGAGCTCCTACTTCTGCTACAGAAACTACTATTCCTACCACCACCACGAACGCAACTACTTCTACCACAGAAACTACTACTCCTACCACCACAGCGAGAGCCCCTAATTCTACCCCAGAAACTATTACTACCACAACCACCACAAGCGCTCCCATATTTTCCACAGAACCTGCTACTCCTACCACCATCACGAGCGAAACTACTTCTACCACAGACACTACTATTCCCACCACCACCACGAGCACTCCTACTTCTACCGCAGATAGTACTACTCCTTCCAGCACCACGAGCGCTCCAATTTCTCCCAAAAAATCTACTACTCCTACCATCACCACTAGCTCTCCTACTTCTAACAGAGAAACAACTACTACCAGCACCACGAACACTTCTACTTGTACCACAGTCTGTGCAACTTCTACCACCACAACGAACTCTCCTACTTCTAACACAGAACATGCTACTCCAACACCACCATGAGGGCAAGTACTTCTACCACAGAATATACTACTCCTACCACCACCACGAGCGCTCATACACCTACCACAGACATTACTACTCCTAACACCACATTGAGGGCTCCTACTTCTACCACAGACACGACTACTAGTACAACGATCACGAGCGATCTTACTTCTACCACAGAATCAGCCACTCCTACTACCATCACCATTGCCACTACTTATACCTGAGACCCTGCTACACCTACCACCACCGCGAGAGCAACAACTTCTACCACAGGCCCTCCTACACCTCCGACCAACACAAGCGCACCAAATTCTACCACATTAACTACTACTACTATGAACACGTAGAGTGCTCCTACAGCTACCACAGTCACTAATACTCCTACAACCACCATGAGTGCAATTACTTATAACACAGATACTACTACTCTTGCCACCACCACGAGCGCAAGTACATCTACCACAGACACTACTACTCCTGACATCAACATAAGTGCTTCAATTTCTACTACAGACTCTACTACTCGTACACCCACCACGAGCGCAACTACTTCTACCACAGACACTACTGCTGCTATCACAACCATGGCCCTCCTACTTCTACAAGATACCGTGCAACTACTATCAGCAGGAATAGCACTCTTACTTCTTACACAGACAGTACTACTCTAACCACAACCACGAGCACTCCTACTTTTACCACAATACCTGCTACTGCTACCACCACCCCGAGCACAACTAATTCTCCCACAGACCGTGCAACTACTACCACCACCACTAGAGCTCCTACATCTACCACAGACGATAGTAATTCTACCACCAGCACTAGCACAACTACTTCTACCACCGAAACTACTACTCCTACCACCAGCACGATTGCAACTATTTCTACCACAGACCCTGCTCTTCTTACCACAACCACGAGAGCGTCTACTTCTACCACAGGCCCGGCTACTACTACCACAACCATGAGCACTCCTAATTCTACCACAGACACTACTTCTCCTACCACCACCACGATGGCTCCTACTTCTACCACAGAATCAAATACTCCTACCACCACCACAAGCACTCCTGCTTCTACCACAGAAACTACTACTCCTACCACCTGCACGAGCTCTCCTGCTTCTACCACAATATCTACTACTCCTACCAAAAACACGAGTGCAAGTACTTCTACTACAGAAACTTATACTCCTACCAACAGCAAGAGCTCTCCTACTTCTACCATAGAAACTACTACTCCTGCCACCATCACGAGCACTCCTACTTCTACCGCAGAATCAACTACTTCTTCCTCAACCAGGCACGCTCCTACTTCTAGCACATACACTACTACTCCTGCCACCACCACGAGCGCTCCTACTTATACCATAGACACTACTACTCTTACCAACACCACGAGTGCTCCTATTTCTATGAAAGAAACTACTACCCTACCACCACAATGAGTGATCCTACTTCTACCACAAAACCTGCTACCCCTTCCACCATCACGATACCACCTACTGCTACCACAGGCCCTTCTACACCTTCCACCAACATGAGTGATCCTACTTCTACCACAGAAACTACTACTCCTATCAATCCCAACAGTGCTGCAACTTCTACCACTGAAACTATTACTCCTACCACCACCACGAGTGCAAATACATCTACCACAGACACTATAACTCTTAACTCCACCACAAGGGTTCCTATTTCTACCACAGACACTACTACTCCTGCCACCTCCACGAGCGCTTATACAACTATGAAACTCATTATTACTCCTACCACCCCCACGAGAACCACTGTTTCTAACACAGAAACTACTACTCCTACCACCACCACGAGAGCACCTACTTGTACAACAGACCCTGCTACACCTACCACCGCCACGAGAGCAACAACTTCTACCACAGGCCCTCCTACTCCTATGACCAACACAAGAGCACCAAATTCTACCACAGTAACTACTACTACTATGAACACGTAGAGTGCTCCTACAGCTACCACAGTCACTAGTACTCCTACCGCCACCATGAGTGCAATTACTTCTAACACAGATACTACTACTCTTACCACCACCACGAGCGCAAGTACATCTACCACAGACACTACTACTCCTAACACCAACATGAGTGCTTCAATTTCTACTACAGACTCTACTACTCCTACACCAACCACGAGCGCAACTACTTCTACCACAGACACTACTGCTGCTATCACAACCATGGCCCTCCTACTTCTACCAGATACCGTGCAACTACTACCAGCAGGAAAAGCGCTCTTACTTCTAACACAGACAGTACTACTCTAACCACGAACACGAGCACTCCTACTTCTACCACAATACCTGCTACTCCTACCACCACCCCGAGCACAACTAATTCTACCACAGACCGTGCAACTACTACCACCACCACTAGAGCTCCTACATCTACCACAGACGACAGTTATTCTACCACCAGCACTAGCGCACCTACTTCTACCACCGAAACCACTACTCCTACCACCACCGCGATTGCAACCACTTCTACCACAGACCCTGCTATCCTTACCACAACCACGAGAACATCTACTTCTACCACAGGCCCTGCTACTACTACCACAACCATGAGCACTCCTAATTCTACCACAGACACTACATCTCCTACCACCACCACGATGGCTCCTACTTCTACCACAGAATCAAATACTCCTACCACCACCACAAGCGCTCCTGCTTCTACCACAGAAACTACTACTCCTACCACCAGCACGAGTGCAAGTACTTCTAATACAGAAACTAATACTCCTACCAACAACAAGAGCACTCCTACTTCTACCATTGAAACTACTACTCCTGCCACCGTCACGAGCAGTCCTACATCTACCGCAGAATCTACTACTCCTACCTCAATCACGAGCACTGCTACTTCTAGCACATACACTACTACTCCTGCCACCACCACGAGCGCTCCTACTTCTACCACAGACACTACTACTCTTACCAACACCACGAGCACTCCTATTTCTATGAAAGTAACTACTACCCTACCACCACCATGAGCGATCCTACTTCTACCACAAAACCTGCTACACCTTCCACCATCACGAGACCACCTACTGCTACCACAGGCCCTTCTACACTTTCCACCAACATGAGTGATCCTACTTCTACCACAGAAACTACTACTCCTACCAATACCAACAGTGCTCCTACTTCTACCACAGACACTACTACTCCCAGCACCTCCACGAGCACTCCTACATCTACCACAGACACAACTACTCCTATCAACACAACGAGCACTCCTACTTCTACCAAGGAAACTATTACCCTACCACCACCATGAGCGCTCCTAATTCTACCACAGAACATGCAACTACAAACACCACCACAGGCGGTACTACTTCTAGCACAAAACCTGCTACTCCTACCACCACCACGAGTGCAACTACTTGTACCACAAACATGCTACTCCTTCCAACACTATGAAAGCACCTACTTCTACCACAGGCCCTGCTACTACTACCTCCATCACGAGCGATCATACTTCTACCACAGAAAATACTACTCCTACCACCAAGAGTGCTCCTACTTCTACCACAGAAACTACTAGTTCTCCCACCACCACGAGTGCAACTACTTCTACCACAGACACTACTCTTCCTACCACCAGAACGAGAGCCACTACTTCTACCCTAGAAACTACTACTACCACAAACACCATGAGTGCTCCTTCTTCTACCACAAAACCTGTTACACCTACCACCACCACGAGCGATCCTACTTCTACCACAGACACTACTACACCTACCACCACCACGAGCAATCCTACTTCTACCACAGAATCAACTACTCCTAACACCATCACGAGCGTTCCTGCTTCTACCACAGAAACTACTACTTTTACCACCAGCACGAGTGCAACAACTCCTACTACAGACACTAATACACCTACAACCAGGACGAGTGTTCCTACTTCTACCACAGTCACTACTACTCTCACCAACACCACGAGCGCTCCTACTTCTACCACAGACAGTACTACTCCTACCACCACCATGTGTGCTACTACCCCTAACAAAGTATCTAGTACTCTGAACACCACCACGAGCTCTCCTACTTCTACCAGAGAAACCAATACTACCAAGACCATGAGCGCTCCTAATACTTCCACAGACTGTGCAACTCCTACCACCACCAAGTGTGCTCCTACTTCAAACACAGACCATGCTTCTCCTAACACCAACACGAGCAAAACTACTTCTAACAGCGACCCTGTTACTCGTACCACTACCATGAGAGCACCTACTTCTACCACAGGCACTGCAACTGCTTCCACCACAATGAGCGCTCCTAATTCAACCACAGAAATTAAACACCCACCAGCACCACGAGCGCCCCTACTTCTACTACAGACACTAGTACTCCTACCACCACAAGGAACGCTCCTACTTCTACCACAGGAACTACTACTAATACCATGGGAATGGGCACAAAATCTTCTACCACAGACAGTACTCTTCCTACCACCACCACGAGCTCTCCTACTTCTACCACAGACAATACTACTCCTAACTCCACCACGAGCAAAAGTACTTCTAGCACAGAAACGACTACTCCTACCACCACCACGAGTGCAACTACTACTACCACTGACACTACTACTCCTACCACCACCATGAGTGCACATATTTCTACAAAAGACATTACTACTCCTACCAACCCCACGATCACCAGTCCGTCTACCACAGAAACTACTACTCCTACCACCGCCACAAGAGCACCTACTTGTACCACAGACCCTGTTACTCCTACCACCACCAAGAGCACTCCTACTTCTACCACAGAAACTACTACTCCAACCACCACAACGAACACTCCTACTTCTACTGCAGAAACTACTGCTCCTAAAACCACCACGAGCGAACTACATCTACCAGAGATACTACTACTCCTAACACCACCACGAGCGCTCCTACTTCCATCACAGACACTATTACTCCAAGTAGCACCACGAGCGCTCCTCCTTCTACCACAGACACTACTCCTCCTACCAACACAACGAGCATTCCTACTTCTATCAAAGAAACTACTACCCTACCAACACCATGAGCATTCCAACTTCTACCACAGAACATGCAACTCCAACCACCACCACAAGCGTTACTACTTCTACCACAAAACCTGCTTCTCCTACCACCACTGCGAGTGGATCTACTTGTACCGCAAAACCTTCTACACCTACCACCACAACGAGAGCACCTACTTCTACCACAGGCCCTGCTACCTCTACTTCCATCACGAGTGATCCTATTTCTACAACAGAAACTACTACTCCTACCAACAGGAAGAGAGCTGCTACTTCTGCTACAGAAACTACTATTCCTACCACCACCACGAACGCAACTACTTCTACCACAGAAACTACTACTCCTACCACCACAGCGAGAGCCCCTAATTCTACCCCAGAAACTACTACTACCACAACAACCACAAGCGCTCCCATATTTTCCACAGAACCTGCTACTCCTACCACCATCACGAGCGAAACTACTTCTACCACAGACACTACTATTCCCACCACCACCACGAGCACTCCTACTTCTACCGCAGATAGTACGACTCCTTCCAGCACCACGAGCGCTCCAATTTCTCCCAAAAAATCTACTACTCCTACCATCACCACTAGCTCTCCTACTTCTAACAGAGAAACAACTACTACCAGCACCACGAACACTTCTACTTGTACCACAGTCTGTGCAACTTCTACCACCACAACGAACTCTCCTACTTCTAACACAGAACATGCTACTCCAACACCACCACGAGGGCAAGTACTTCTACCACAGAATATACTACTCCTACCACCACCACGAGCGCTCATACACCTACCACAGACATTACTACTCCTAACACCACATTGAGGGCTCCTACTTCTACCACAGACACGACTACTAGTACAACGATCACGAGCGATCTTACTTCTACCACAGAATCAGCCACTCCTACTACCATCACCATTGCCACTACTTATACCTGAGACCCTGCTACACCTACCACCACCGCGAGAGCAACAACTTCTACCACAGGCCCTCCTACACCTCCGACCAACACAAGCGCACCAAATTCTACCACATTAACTACTACTACTATGAACACGTAGAGTGCTCCTACAGCTACCACAGTCACTAATACTCCTACAACCACCATGAGTGCAATTACTTATAACACAGATACTACTACTCTTGCCACCACCACGAGCGCAAGTACATCTACGACAGACACTACTACTCCTGACATCAACATAAGTGCTTCAATTTCTACTACAGACTCTACTACTCGTACACCCACCACGAGCGCAACTACTTCTACCACAGACACTACTGCTGCTATCACAACCATGGCCCTCCTACTTCTACAAGATACTGTGCAACTACTAGCAGCAGGAATAGCACTCTTACTTCTTACACAGACAGTACTACTCTAACCACAACCACGAGCACTCCTACTTTTACCACAATACCTGCTACTGCTACCACCACCCCGAGCACAACTAATTCTCCCACAGACCGTGCAACTACTACCACCACCACTAGAGCTCCTACATCTACCACAGACGATAGTAATTCTACCACCAGCACTAGCACAACTACTTCTACCACCGAAACTACTACTCCTACCACCAGCACGATTGCAACTATTTCTACCACAGACCCTGCTCTTCTTACCACAACCACGAGAGTGTCTACTTCTACCACAGGCCCGGCTACTACTACCACAACCATGAGCACTCCTAATTCTACCACAGACACTACTTCTCCTACCACCACCAAATGGCTCCTACTTCTACCACAGAATCAAATACTCCTACCACCACCACAAGCACTCCTGCTTCTACCACAGAAACTACTACTCCTACCACCTGCACGAGCTCTCCTGCTTCTACCACAATATCTACTACTCCTACCAAAAACACGAGTGCAAGTACTTCTACTACAGAAACTTATACTCCTACCAACAGCAAGAGCTCTCCTACTTCTACCATAGAAACTACTACTCCTGCCACCATCACGAGCACTCCTACTTCTACCGCAGAATCAACTACTTCTTCCTCAACCAGGCACGCTCCTACTTCTAGCACATACACTACTACTCCTGCCACCACCACGAGCGCTCCTACTTATACCATAGACACTACTACTCTTACCAACACCACGAGTGCTCCTATTTCTATGAAAGAAACTACTACCCTACCACCACCATGAGTGATCCTACTTCTACCACAAAACCTGCTACCCCTTCCACCATCACGATACCACCTACTGCTACCACAGGCCCTTCTACACCTTCCACCAACATGAGTGATCCTACTTCTACCACAGAAACTACTACTCCTACCACCAGCACGAGTGCAAGTACTTCTAATACAGAAACTAATACTCCTACCAACAACAAGAGCGCTCCTACTTCTACCATTGAAACTACTACTCCTGCCACCGTCACGAGCAGTCCTACATCTACCGCAGAATCTACTACTCCTACCTCAATCACGAGCACTGCTACTTCTAGCACATACACTAATACTCCTGCCACCACCACGAGCGCTCCTACTTCTACCACAGACACTACTACTCTTACCAACACCACGAGCACTCCTATTTCTATGAAAGAAACTACTACCCTACCACCACCATGAGCGATCCTACTTCTACCACAAAACCTGCTACACCTTCCACCATCACGAGACCACCTACTGCTACCACAGGCCCTTCTACACTTTCCACCAACATGAGTGATCCTACTTCTACCACAGAAACTACTACTCCTAGCAATACCAACAGTGCTCCTACTTCTACCACAGACACTACTACTCCCAGCACCTCCACGAGCACTCCTACATCTACCACAGACACAACTACTCCTATCAACACAACGAGCACTCCTACTTCTACCAAGGAAACTATTACCCTACCACCACCATGAGCGCTCCTAATTCTACCACAGAACATGCAACTACAAACACCACCACAGGCGGTACTACTTCTAGCACAAAACCTGCTACTCCTACCACCACCACGAGTGCAACTACTTGTACCACAAACATGCTACTCCTTCCAACACTATGAAAGCACCTACTTCTACCACAGGCCCTGCTACTACTACCTCCATCACGAGCGATCATACTTCTACCACAGAAAATACTACTCCTACCACCAAGAGTGCTCCTACTTCTACCACAGAAACTACTAGTTCTCCCACCACCACGAGTGCAACTACTTCTACCACAGACACTACTCTTCCTACCACCAGAACGAGAGCCACTACTTCTACCCTAGAAACTACTACTACCACAAACACCATGAGTGCTCCTTCTTCTACCACAAAACCTGTTACACCTACCACCACCACGAGCGATCCTACTTCTACCACAGACACTACTACACCTACCACCACCACGAGCAATCCTACTTCTACCACAGAATCAACTACTCCTAACACCATCACGAGCGCTCCTGCTTCTACCACAGAAACTACTACTTTTACCACCAGCACGAGTGCAACAACTCCTACTACAGACACTAATACACCTACAACCAGGACGAGTGTTCCTACTTCTACCACAGTCACTACTACTCTCACCAACACCACGAGCGCTCCTACTTCTACCACAGACAGTACTACTCCTACCACCACCATGTGCGCTACTACCTCTAACAAAGTATCTAGTACTCTGAACACCACCACGAGCTCTCCTACTTCTACCAGAGAAACCAATACTACCAAGACCATGAGCGCTCCTAATACTTCCACAGACTGTGCAACTCCTACCACCACCAAGTGTGCTCCTACTTCAAACACAGACCATGCTTCTCCTAACACCAACACGAGCAAAACTACTTCTAATAGCGACCCTGTTACTCGTACCACTACCATGAGAGCACCTACTTCTACCACAGGCACTGCAACTGCTTCCACCACAATGAGCGCTCCTAATTCAACCACAGAAATTAAACACCCACCAGCACCACGAGCGCCCCTACTTCTACTACAGACACTAGTACTCCTACCACCACCAGGAACGCTCCTACTTCTACCACAGGAACTACTACTAATACCACGGGAACGGGCACAAAATCTTCTACCACAGACAGTACTCTTCCTACCACCACCACGAGCTCTCCTACTTCTACCACAGACAATACTACTCCTAACTCCACCACGAGCAAAAGTACTTCTAGCACAGAAACGACTACTCCTACCACCACCACGAGTGCAACTACTACTACCACTGACACTACTACTCCTACCACCACCATGAGTGCACATATTTCTACAAAAGACATTACTACTCCTACCAACCCCATGATCACCAGTCCGTCTACCACAGAAACTACTACTCCTACCACCACCACAAGAGCACCTGCTTGTACCACAGACCCTGTTACTCCTACCACCACCAAGAGCACTCCTACTTCTACCACAGAAACTACTACTCCAACCACCACAACGAACACTCCTACTTCTACTGCAGAAACTACTGCTCCTAAAACCACCACGAGCGAACTACATCTACCAGAGATACTACTACTCCTAACACCACCACGAGCGCTCCTACTTCCATCACAGACACTATTACTCCAAGTAGCACCACGAGCGCTCCTCCTTCTACCACAGACACTACTCCTCCTATCAACACAACGAGCATTCCTACTTCTATCAAAGAAACTACTACCCTACCAACACCATGAGCATTCCAACTTCTACCACAGAACATGCAACTCCAACCACCACCACAAGCGTTACTACTTCTACCACAAAACCTGCTTCTCCTACCACCACCGCGAGTGGATCTACTTGTACCGCAAAACCTTCTACACCTACCACCACAACGAGAGCACCTACTTCTACCACAGGCCCTGCTACCTCTACTTCCATCACGAGCGATCCTATTTCTACAACAGAAACTACTACTCCTACCAACAGGAAGAGAGCTGCTACTTCTGCTACAGAAACTACTATTCCTACCACCACCACGAACGCAACTACTTCTACCACAGAAACTACTACTCCTACCACCACAGCGAGAGCCCCTAATTCTACCCCAGAAACTACTACTACCACAACAACCACAAGCGCTCCCATATTTTCCACAGAACCTGCTACTCCTACCACCATCACGAGCGAAACTACTTCTACCACAGACACTACTATTCCCACCACCACCACGAGCACTCCTACTTCTACCGCAGATAGTACTACTCCTTCCAGCACCACGAGCGCTCCAATTTCTCCCAAAAAATCTACTACTCCTACCATCACCACTAGCTCTCCTACTTCTAACAGAGAAACAACTACTACCAGCACCACGAACACTTCTACTTGTACCACAGTCTGTGCAACTTCTACCACCACAACGAACTCTCCTACTTCTAACACAGAACATGCTACTCCAACACCACCACGAGGGCAAGTACTTCTACCACAGAATATACTACTCCTACCACCACCACGAGCGCTCATACACCTACCACAGACATTACTACTCCTAACACCACATTGAGGGCTCCTACTTCTACCACAGACACGACTACTAGTACAACGATCACGAGCGATCTTACTTCTACCACAGAATCAGCCACTCCTACTACCATCACCATTGCCACTACTTATACCTGAGACCCTGCTACACCTACCACCACCGCGAGAGCAACAACTTCTACCACAGGCCCTCCTACACCTCCGACCAACACAAGCGCACCAAATTCTACCACATTAACTACTACTACTATGAACACGTAGAGTGCTCCTACAGCTACCACAGTCACTAATACTCCTACAACCACCATGAGTGCAATTACTTATAACACAGATACTACTACTCTTGCCACCACCACGAGCGCAAGTACATCTACCACAGACACTACTACTCCTGACATCAACATAAGTGCTTCAATTTCTACTACAGACTCTACTACTCGTACACCCACCACGAGCGCAACTACTTCTACCACAGACACTACTGCTGCTATCACAACCATGGCCCTCCTACTTCTACCAGATACTGTGCAACTACTAGCAGCAGGAATAGCACTCTTACTTCTTACACAGACAGTACTACTCTAACCACAACCACGAGCACTCCTACTTTTACCACAATACCTGCTACTGCTACCACCACCCCGAGCACAACTAATTCTCCCACAGACCGTGCAACTACTACCACCACCACTAGAGCTCCTACATCTACCACAGACGATAGTAATTCTACCACCAGCACTAGCACAACTACTTCTACCACCGAAACTACTACTCCTACCACCAGCACGATTGCAACTATTTCTACCACAGACCCTGCTCTTCTTACCACAACCACGAGAGCATCTACTTCTACCACAGGCCCGGCTACTACTACCACAACCATGAGCACTCCTAATTCTACCACAGACACTACTTCTCCTACCACCACCACGATGGCTCCTAATTCTACCACAGAATCAAATACTCCTACCACCACCACAAGCACTCCTGCTTCTACCACAGAAACTACTACTCCTACCACCTGCACGAGCTCTCCTGCTTCTACCACAATATCTACTACTCCTACCAAAAACACGAGTGCAAGTACTTCTACTACAGAAACTTATACTCCTACCAACAGCAAGAGCTCTCCTACTTCTACCATAGAAACTACTACTCCTGCCACCATCACGAGCACTCCTACTTCTACCGCAGAATCAACTACTTCTTCCTCAACCAGGCACGCTCCTACTTCTAGCACATACACTACTACTCCTGCCACCACCACGAGCGCTCCTACTTATACCATAGACACTACTACTCTTACCAACACCACGAGTGCTCCTATTTCTATGAAAGAAACTACTACCCTACCACCACCATGAGTGATCCTACTTCTACCACAAAACCTGCTACCCCTTCCACCATCACGATACCACCTACTGCTACCACAGGCCCTTCTACACCTTCCACCAACATGAGTGATCCTACTTCTACCACAGAAACTACTATTCCTACCAATACCAACAGTGCTGCAACTTCTACCACTGAAACTATTACTCCTACCACCACCACGAGTGCAAATACATCTACCACAGACACTATTACTCTTAACTCCACCACAAGGGTTCCTATTTCTACCACAGACACTACTACTCCTGCCACCTCCACGAGCGCTTATACAACTATGAAAGTCATTATTACTCCTACCACCCCCACGAGAACCACTGTTTCTAACACAGAAACTACTACTCCTACCACCACCACGAGAGCACCTACTTGTACAACAGACCCTGCTACACCTACCACCGCCACGAGAGCAACAACTTCTACCACAGGCCCTCCTACTCCTATGACCAACACAAGAGCACCAAATTCTACCACAGTAACTACTACTACTATGAACACGTAGAGTGCTCCTACAGCTACCACAGTCACTAGTACTCCTACCGCCACCATGAGTGCAATTACTTCTAACACAGATACTACTACTCTTACCACCACCACGAGCGCAAGTACATCTACCACAGACACTACTACTCCTAACACCAACATGAGTGCTTCAATTTCTACTACAGACTCTACTACTCCTACACCAACCACGAGCGCAACTACTTCTACCACAGACACTACTGCTGCTATCACAACCATGGCCCTCCTACTTCTACCAGATACCGTGCAACTACTACCAGCAGGAAAAGCGCTCTTACTTCTAACACAGACAGTACTACTCTAACCACGAACACGAGCACTCCTACTTCTACCACAATACCTGCTACTGCTACCACCACCCCGAGCACAACTAATTCTACCACAGACCGTGCAACTACTACCACCACCACTAGAGCTCCTACATCTACCACAGACGACAGTTATTCTACCACCAGCACTAGCGCACCTACTTCTACCACCGAAACCACTACTCCTACCACCACCGCGATTGCAACCACTTCTACCACAGACCCTGCTATCCTTACCACAACCACGAGAACATCTACTTCTACCACAGGCCCTGCTACTACTACCACAACCATGAGCACTCCTAATTCTACCACAGACACTACATCTCCTACCACCACCACGATGGCTCCTACTTCTACCACAGAATCAAATACTCCTACCACCACCACAAGCGCTCCTGCTTCTACCACAGAAACTACTACTCCTACCACCAGCACGAGTGCAAGTACTTCTAATACAGAAACTAATACTCCTACCAACAACAAGAGCACTCCTACTTCTACCATTGAAACTACTACTCCTGCCACCGTCACGAGCAGTCCTACATCTACCGCAGAATCTACTACTCCTACCTCAATCACGAGCACTGCTACTTCTAGCACATACACTACTACTCCTGCCACCACCACGAGCGCTCCTACTTCTACCACAGACACTACTACTCTTACCAACACCACGAGCACTCCTATTTCTATGAAAGAAACTACTACCCTACCACCACCATGAGCGATCCTACTTCTACCACAAAACCTGCTACACCTTCCACCATCACGAGACCACCTACTGCTACCACAGGCCCTTCTACACTTTCCACCAACATGAGTGATCCTACTTCTACCACAGAAACTACTACTCCTACCAATACCAACAGTGCTCCTACTTCTACCACAGACACTACTACTCCCAGCACCTCCACGAGCACTCCTACATCTACCACAGACACAACTACTCCTATCAACACAACGAGCACTCCTACTTCTACCAAGGAAACTATTACCCTACCACCACCATGAGCGCTCCTAATTCTACCACAGAACATGCAACTACAAACACCACCACAGGCGGTACTACTTCTAGCACAAAACCTGCTACTCCTACCACCACCACGAGTGCAACTACTTGTACCACAAACATGCTACTCCTTCCAACACTATGAAAGCACCTACTTCTACCACAGGCCCTGCTACTACTACCTCCATCACGAGCGATCATACTTCTACCACAGAAAATACTACTCCTACCACCAAGAGTGCTCCTACTTCTACCACAGAAACTACTAGTTCTCCCACCACCACGAGTGCAACTACTTCTACCACAGACACTACTCTTCCTACCACCAGAACGAGAGCCACTACTTCTACCCTAGAAACTACTACTACCACAAACACCATGAGTGCTCCTTCTTCTACCACAAAACCTGTTACACCTACCACCACCACGAGCGATCCTACTTCTACCACAGACACTACTACACCTACCACCACCACGAGCAATCCTACTTCTACCACAGAATCAACTACTCCTAACACCATCACGAGCGCTCCTGCTTCTACCACAGAAACTACTACTTTTACCACCAGCACGAGTGCAACAACTCCTACTACAGACACTAATACACCTACAACCAGGACGAGTGTTCCTACTTCTACCACAGTCACTACTACTCTCACCAACACCACGAGCGCTCCTACTTCTACCGCAGACAGTACTACTCCTACCACCACCATGTGCGCTACTACCTCTAACAAAGTATCTAGTACTCTGAACACCACCACGAGCTCTCCTACTTCTACCAGAGAAACCAATACTACCAAGACCATGAGCGCTCCTAATACTTCCACAGACTGTGCAACTCCTACTACCACCAAGTGTGCTCCTACTTCAAACACAGACCATGCTTCTCCTAACACCAACACGAGCAAAACTACTTCTAACAGCGACCCTGTTACTCGTACCACTACCATGAGAGCACCTACTTCTACCACAGGCACTGCAACTGCTTCCACCACAATGAGCGCTCCTAATTCAACCACAGAAATTAAACACCCACCAGCACCACGAGCGCCCCTACTTCTACTACAGACACTAGTACTCCTACCACCACCAGGAACGCTCCTACTTCTACCACAGGAACTACTACTAATACCACGGGAACGGGCACAAAATCTTCTACCACAGACAGTACTCTTCCTACCACCACCACGAGCTCTCCTACTTCTACTACAGACAATACTACTCCTAACTCCACCACGAGTAAAAGTACTTCTAGCACAGAAACGACTACTCCTACCACCACCACAAGTGCAACTACTACTACCACTGACAGTACTACTCCTACCACCACCATGAGTGCACATATTTCTACAAAAGACATTACTACTCCTACCAACCCCACGATCACCAGTCCGTCTACCACAGAAACTACTACTCCTACCACCACCACAAGAGCACCTGCTTGTACCACAGACCCTGTTACTCCTACCACCACCAAGAGCACTCCTACTTCTACCACAGAAACTACTACTCCAACCACCACAATGAACACTCCTACTTCTACTGCAGAAACTACTGCTCCTAAAACCACCACGAGCGAACTACATCTACCAGAGATACTACTACTCCTAACACCACCACGAGCGCTCCTACTTCTATCACAGACACTATTACTCCAAGTAGCACCACGAGCGCTCCTCCTTCTACCACAGACACTACTCCTCCTACCAACACAACGAGCATTCCTACTTCTATCAAAGAAACTACTACCCTACCAACACCATGAGCATTCCAACTTCTACCACAGAACATGCAACTCCAACCACCACCACAAGCGTTACTACTTCTACCACAAAACCTGCTTCTCCTACCACCACTGCGAGTGGATCTACTTGTACCGCAAAACCTTCTACACCTACCACCACAACGAGAGCACCTACTTCTACCACAGGCCCTGCTACCTCTACTTCCATCACGAGCGATCCTATTTCTACAACAGAAACTACTACTCCTACCAACAGGAAGAGAGCTCCTACTTCTGCTACAGAAACTACTATTCCTACCACCACCACGAACGCAACTACTTCTACCACAGAAACTACTACTCCTACCACCACAGCGAGAGCCCCTAATTCTACCCCAGAAACTATTACTACCACAACCACCACAAGCGCTCCCATATTTTCCACAGAACCTGCTACTCCTACCACCATCACGAGCGAAACTACTTCTACCACAGACACTACTATTCCCACCACCACCACGAGCACTCCTACTTCTACCGCAGATAGTACTACTCCTTCCAGCACCACGAGCGCTCCAATTTCTCCCAAAAAATCTACTACTCCTACCATCACCACTAGCTCTCCTACTTCTAACAGAGAAACAACTACTACCAGCACCACGAACACTTCTACTTGTACCACAGTCTGTGCAACTTCTACCACCACAACGAACTCTCCTACTTCTAACACAGAACATGCTACTCCAACACCACCATGAGGGCAAGTACTTCTACCACAGAATATACTACTCCTACCACCACCACGAGCGCTCATACACCTACCACAGACATTACTACTCCTAACACCACATTGAGGGCTCCTACTTCTACCACAGACACGACTACTAGTACAACGATCACGAGCGATCTTACTTCTACCACAGAATCAGCCACTCCTACTACCATCACCATTGCCACTACTTATACCTGAGACCCTGCTACACCTACCACCACCGCGAGAGCAACAACTTCTACCACAGGCCCTCCTACACCTCCGACCAACACAAGCGCACCAAATTCTACCACATTAACTACTACTACTATGAACACGTAGAGTGCTCCTACAGCTACCACAGTCACTAATACTCCTACAACCACCATGAGTGCAATTACTTATAACACAGATACTACTACTCTTGCCACCACCACGAGCGCAAGTACATCTACCACAGACACTACTACTCCTGACATCAACATAAGTGCTTCAATTTCTACTACAGACTCTACTACTCGTACACCCACCACGAGCGCAACTACTTCTACCACAGACACTACTGCTGCTATCACAACCATGGCCCTCCTACTTCTACAAGATACCGTGCAACTACTATCAGCAGGAATAGCACTCTTACTTCTTACACAGACAGTACTACTCTAACCACAACCACGAGCACTTCTACTTTTACCACAATACCTGCTACTGCTACCACCACCCCGAGCACAACTAATTCTCCCACAGACCGTGCAACTACTACCACCACCACTAGAGCTCCTACATCTACCACAGACGATAGTAATTCTACCACCAGCACTAGCACAACTACTTCTACCACCGAAACTACTACTCCTACCACCAGCACGATTGCAACTATTTCTACCACAGACCCTGCTCTTCTTACCACAACCACGAGAGCGTCTACTTCTACCACAGGCCCGGCTACTACTACCACAACCATGAGCACTCCTAATTCTACCACAGACACTACTTCTCCTACCACCACCACGATGGCTCCTACTTCTACCACAGAATCAAATACTCCTACCACCACCACAAGCACTCCTGCTTCTACCACAGAAACTACTACTCCTACCACCTGCACGAGCTCTCCTGCTTCTACCACAATATCTACTACTCCTACCAAAAACACGAGTGCAAGTACTTCTACTACAGAAACTTATACTCCTACCAACAGCAAGAGCTCTCCTACTTCTACCATAGAAACTACTACTCCTGCCACCATCACGAGCACTCCTACTTCTACCGCAGAATCAACTACTTCTTCCTCAACCAGGCACGCTCCTACTTCTAGCACATACACTACTACTCCTGCCACCACCACGAGCGCTCCTACTTATACCATAGACACTACTACTCTTACCAACACCACGAGTGCTCCTATTTCTATGAAAGAAACTACTACCCTACCACCACAATGAGTGATCCTACTTCTACCACAAAACCTGCTACCCCTTCCACCATCACGATACCACCTACTGCTACCACAGGCCCTTCTACACCTTCCACCAACATGAGTGATCCTACTTCTACCACAGAAACTACTACTCCTATCAATCCCAACAGTGCTGCAACTTCTACCACTGAAACTATTACTCCTACCACAACCACGAGTGCAAATACATCTACCACAGACACTATAACTCTTAACTCCACCACAAGGGTTCCTATTTCTACCACAGACACTACTACTCCTGCCACCTCCACGAGCGCTTATACAACTATGAAACTCATTATTACTCCTACCACCCCCACGAGAACCACTGTTTCTAACACAGAAACTACTACTCCTACCACCACCACGAGAGCACCTACTTGTACAACAGACCCTGCTACACCTACCACCGCCACGAGAGCAACAACTTCTACCACAGGCCCTCCTACTCCTATGACCAACACAAGAGCACCAAATTCTACCACAGTAACTACTACTACTATGAACACGTAGAGTGCTCCTACAGCTACCACAGTCACTAGTACTCCTACCGCCACCATGAGTGCAATTACTTCTAACACAGATACTACTACTCTTACCACCACCACGAGCGCAAGTACATCTACCACAGACACTACTACTCCTAACACCAACATGAGTGCTTCAATTTCTACTACAGACTCTACTACTCCTACACCAACCACGAGCGCAACTACTTCTACCACAGACACTACTGCTGCTATCACAACCATGGCCCTCCTACTTCTACCAGATACCGTGCAACTACTACCAGCAGGAAAAGCGCTCTTACTTCTAACACAGACAGTACTACTCTAACCACGAACACGAGCACTCCTACTTCTACCACAATACCTGCTACTCCTACCACCACCCCGAGCACAACTAATTCTACCACAGACCGTGCAACTACTACCACCACCACTAGAGCTCCTACATCTACCACAGACGACAGTTATTCTACCACCAGCACTAGCACACCTACTTCTACCACCGAAACCACTACTCCTACCACCACCGCGATTGCAACTACTTCTACCACAGACCCTGCTATCCTTACCACAACCACGAGAACATCTACTTCTACCACAGGCCCTGCTACTACTACCACAACCATGAGCACTCCTAATTCTACCACAGACACTTCATCTCCTACCACCACCACGATGGCTCCTACTTCTACCACAGAATCAAATACTCCTACCACCACCACAAGCGCTCCTGCTTCTACCACAGAAACTACTACTCCTACCACCAGCACGAGTGCAAGTACTTCTAATACAGAAACTAATACTCCTACCAACAACAAGAGCGCTCCTACTTCTACCATTGAAACTACTACTCCTGCCACCGTCACGAGCAGTCCTACATCTACCGCAGAATCTACTACTCCTACCTCAATCACGAGGACTGCTACTTCTAGCACATACACTGCTTCTCCTGCCACCACCACGAGCGCTCCTACTTCTACCACAGACACTACTACTCTTACCAACACCACGAGCACTCCTATTTCTATGAAAGAAACTATTACCCTACCACCACCATGAGCGATCCTACTTCTACCACAAAACCTGCTACACCTTCCACCATCACGAGACCACCTACTGCTACCACAGGCCCTTCTACACTTTCCACCAACATGAGTGATCCTACTTCTACCACAGAAACTACTACTCCTACCAATACCAACAGTGCTCCTACTTCTACCACAGACACTACTACTCTCAGCACCTCCACGAGCACTCCTACATCTACCACAGACACAACTACTCCTATCAACACAACGAGCACTCCTACTTCTACCAAGGAAACTATTACCCTACCACCACCATGAGCGCTCCTAATTCTACCACAGAACATGCAACTACAAACACCACCACAGGCGGTACTACTTCTAGCACAAAACCTGCTACTCCTACCACCACCATGAGTGCAACTACTTGTACCACAAACATGCTACTCCTTCCAACACTATGAAAGCACCTACTTCTACCACAGGCCCTGCTACTACTAC